>NW_006921633.1:15607643-15613693 GCF_000298275.1 Orycteropus afer afer
AATAAACAGATTTTTTTTTTTTTTTTTTTTTAAAGGGCAACCAATAAGACTAGGCTCAGATTTCTCAGCAGAAACCATGCCAGTGAGAAGGCAATGAGATGATATCAAACCCTGAAAGAAAAGAATTTCCAACCAAGAATTATATGCCTAGCAAAACTGTCCTTCAAATATGATGGTGAAATTCTAACACTTCCACATAAGCAGACATTAAGGGGATTTATTAACACCATACCAACTTTACAAGAGATGCTTAAGGGAGTCCTTCAGACAGAGAACCAACAACAGCAAACAACTGATGATTAACACACATGATGACAAAACCTAGAAACCAACCCAGTTATAGAAGTATCCAAAGGAAAATAAGCTTACAAGACTGTAAACAGGGAACCAGAGACATCAATTGGTAAATGAGGACAATTACAAACCAAAAAGAGAATAAATGGTCTAGTTACAGAACTTCTAAATGGTGAGGAAGACAACTTTGAGGTAGAACAGACTGTTTTAAACTTGGGAAGAAAATTATAAATCACAGGGTAGCCCCAAAGAAAAGTAATAAACCATCACATCAAAATAAAAAAAGAGGACAAACACAAATATTTAGCAAATACCAAAACAATAGGAATGAATGAGATGATAACACGATTCATAAAGAAAATGAGTGCAGCACAAAAGATTATATGGGAAAAAAAAATCAGCAAACCATGAAAAAACACATAATGTAATGACATGATTAAATTCATACTTATCTATAATTACACTGAATGTAAATGGATTAAATGCACCACTCAAGAGATGGAGAGTTGAGGACTGGATGAGAAAACATTACCCATCAATAGGCTGTCTACATGAGACTCACCTTAAACACAAGGACAAAAATAGACTAAAAAGTGAAGATTGGAAAAAAATATATCAAGCAAATGGCAATCAAAATAGGGCAGGAGTGGCAACAATGAATTCTGATAAAATAGACTTTAAGACAAAAAAGGACCATAAGAGACAAGGAAGGGCATTATATAATGATTCAAGGATCAACTGAATGCGAAGACATAACCATAATAAATACGCACACAATGAAAGAGCCCCAAAATAAATAAATCAGACTTTAGCAGAATTGAAAAGACAAATAGATGACTCCATAGTAATAGTGGGAGGCTTTAATACACAACTTTCAATAAAAATAGAACAACTGGAAAGGAACTCGACAAAGATGAAGAACTAAACAATACACTGAACCAACTTGACCTTACAGACATCGACAAAGCACTTCACCTAACAACAGCACAATGTACATTCTTTTCCAACAAACATGGAACATTCTCCAGGACAGATCATATATTAGGCCATAAAACAAGCCTCAATAAATTTAAAAACATTGAAACACTTACCTTCTCAGATCACAGTGGTATGAAATTAGAAATCAACACTAGGGAGATCAAAACAAAAAGAGCAAACAACAGAAACGAAATAACAACCCTCCTCAAAAATGAGTGGGTAATAGAGGAAATAAAAAAAAAGTAAAAAATTTCCTTGAATCAAATGAGAATGAAAATAAAACATACCAAAATCTTTGGGACACAGCAAAAGTCATGATCAGAGGGCAATTTATAGCAACAGACGCACATATCAAAAAAGAATAGAGAGCCAAAATCAACACCTTCAACCAACATCTCCAACAATTAGAAAAAGAGTAGCAAAAACAGCCTGCAGTCACCAGAAGGAAATAAGCAGATATATTCAAGCAGAAATAAATGAAACAATATTGAAAGACAACAGAAAAAGTCAAGATTAGAAGTTGGTTCTTTGAAAAGATTAATAAAATCGACAAACCAGAGGCAAATATAACAAAGGAAAAAAGGAGAAGATGCACATAATATGAATAAGAAATGAAATGGATGATATCACAACATAACCAACAGAAATAAAGAATAACAGCAGGATACTATGAAGAACTGTACTCCAGGAAATTTGAAAACCTATAAGAAATGGACAGATTTTTAGAAACACACTACCTATCTAAACTAACACAGACTGAGGTAGAAAATCTGAACAGACCCATAACAAGAGAAGAAATTGAGCAGGTCATTAAAAAAAAAAATTACCAACAACAACAACAACAAGTCTTGGTCCAGATGGTTTCATTGGAGAAGTCTCCCAATCATTCAGAGAAGAGCTGACATCAATTCTACTCAAACTATTCCAGAACATAGATAGGAAAGGATGGAATCCTCCCAAATTCAGTTTATGAAGCAAATATAACCCTAATACCAAAACTAGGCAAAGATTTCACTAGAGAGGCAAAGTACAGACCAATATCCCTCATGAATAACGCAAATGTGACGCAACACACTGTTGTCAAGTCAGATCCGACTCATAGTGACCCCTCCTTGGGTTTCTGAGATAGAATCACTGTGGAAGTAGATTGCCCAACCTTTCTTCCAAGGAGTGGCTGGTGGGTTAGAACTGCCAGACTTCTGGTTAGCAGTCATATGTCTTCGGCACTGTGCCACCAGAGCTCCCTCCCTTATGAATACAGATGCAAAAATCTTCAACAAAATCCTAGCCAACAGTCTCCAACAACATATCAAAAAAATAATACATCATGACTAAGTGGGATACGTACCAAGTGTGCAAGGATGGGTCAACATTAGAGAACAATCAATTTAGTCCATAACATAAATAAAATAAAGGAAAAGAATCATATGATCATTATCAATAGATGCAGAAAAGGCATTTGATAACATCCAACAGTGGTTCCTGGGACAGGTGAGGGGAGAGCCCCAGGCAGGAAGCGGGAGCTGGGCAGAGGGCTGGAACAGGAAAGAAGGTCAGGAAGTGAGCAGAATTGTTTGGTACAGCTAAGGGAGATGAATTTGTCAGTTTGTCATAATGTGGTGGCTTGCATTTTGCTGTGAGGCTGGAAGCAGTGCCACTGGTGTTTCAAATGCCAGCAGGATTACCCATGGTGGACAGGTTTCAGCAGAGCTTCCAGACTGAGACAGACTCAGAAAGAAGAGGCCATCCACTTTCCAAAGAATTGGCCAGGGAAAGCCTTATGAATAGCTGAGAAACACTGTCTGATATATTACTGGACAACTTTATGAATAGCCCTGAAACATTATCCAAAACAGTGCTGGAAGATGAACCCCTCAGGTCAGACAGCCATCAAAACACGAATGGGAAACAGCTGCCTCATTAGAGTAGAGCTGACCTTAATGATATGGATAAAGTAGAGCTTTCAAGACCTCCATTTGCTGATGGGGCACGACTCACAATGAGAAGAAACAGCTGCTAACATGCATTAATAATTGGAACACGGAATGTAGGAAGTATGACTCTAGAAAAATGAAAGTTGTCAAAAGTGAAATAGAATGCATAAAGATTGCTATCCTAGGCATTAGTGAGCTGAAATGGACTGGCATTGGCCATTTTGAATCAGACAACCATATGTTCTACTATGCTGGAAATGACAAATTGAACAGGAATGGTGTGTCATTCATCACAAAGAATGTTTCAAGATCTATCCTGAGGTGCAATGCTGTCAGTGATAGGATAATATCCATACACCTACAAGGAAGGCTAGTTAATACAACTATTATTCAAATTTACGCACCAACCACCAAAGCCAAAGATGAAGAAATTGAGGATTTTTGCCAACTTCTGCAGTCTGAAATGGACCAAACATACAATCAAGATGTGCTGATTATCAGTGGTGATTAGAATGCAAAAGTTGAAAACAAAGAAGAATCACTAGTAGTTGGAAAATTTGGCCTTGGTGAAAGAAATAACACCGAAGATCACATGACAGAATTTTTCAAGATCAATGACTTACTCATCGCAAATACCTTTTTCAACAATAAAAATGGAGGCTATACCTATGGACTTCACCAGAAGAAATACAAAGGAATGAGATCAATGACATCTATGGAAAGAGATGACAGAGAAGCTCAATATCTTCAGCCAAAACAGGGCCAGAATCTGATTGTGGGACAGACCATGAACTGCCATTTTGCAAACTCAAGTTGAAGCTGAAGACAATTAAAACAAGTCCACAGAGCCAAAATATGACCTTGAATATATCCCTACTGAATTTAGAGACCATCTGAAGGACAGATTTGATGCAGTGAACAACAATGACTGAAAATAAGAGGAATTGTGGGATGACATCAAGACCATCATCCATGAAGAAAGCAAAAGGTCATTAAAAAGACAGGAGAGGGAGGACATTATGCTGAGTGAAATAAGTCAGTCACAAAAGGACAAATATTGTATTAGTACATTATTGTGAAAGTTAAGGAAAGGTTTATATATTGGAGGACATTTTCTTTGTTGGTTACCAGGGGTGGGAGGGAAGGGGAGGGAATGCTGTTAGATAGACAGAGATAAATATTGATTTGGGTGAAGAGAAGGGCAATGTACCAAATGTGAGTGACCAATATGGCAGCATTGAGGATGAGAAAGACAGAGAGAGTTACATGGGCAGTACAAACAACAAATATGAACCCCTTTGTAAATACAATACTGAGTTGTCAATGAAAGCAAACATGGGTATAGGGACGGATAGATGGGTGAACAAGCTAAACAATTATGTATGTCTAAATGGAGAGTGTATCCAAGATCATATACAGGGTTGGCAGACAATGGGCCTCTCGAAGAGTATGAAGGGATGGACACTGGGAGGAGGTAACTATGGGGAGGAAGTGGGAGGGGAGCTGCTGCATTGTAAATTTTGGTCAATGACATGAGACAAAGTATATGTGAACTGCTGTATGAAAAGTGAATTTACTCTGTAAATCTTCACCCAAATCCTAAAAAAAAAAAAAAAAAAAAGACAGGAGAGGAGGAAAAGACCAAAATGGATGTCAAAAGAGACTCTGAAACATGCCCTTGAATGAAGAGTAGCTAAAACAAATGGAAGAAATAAAAAGATAAAAGAGCTGAACAGAAGATTTCAAAGAGCAGCTCAAGAAGATAAAGTCAGTTATTATAATGAAATGTGCATGGACCTGGAGTTAGAAAGCCCAAAGGGAAGAAAACACTCGGCATTCCCAAGCTGAAAGAACTGAAAAAAAATTTAAGCCTTGAATTGCAGTATTGAAAGATTCCATGGGCATTTGTTTTGGTTACCTTTGGGCTGTTCTAACAGAAAAATACCACAAATGGGATGGCTTGAACACACAGGAATTTATTCTCTTACAATTCTGGATGCTGTAAGTCTAAGTTCAAAGTGCCAGGTTCCAGGGGCTAGGTGAAAGCCCCTCAACCTTGGGCTTCAGCTCTGCCTCCTGCTCCTAGTCCACTGAAGCTGGGGAGGATTTTCTTCATTCAGATAGCTGCTAGCTGCTGAGGCTGACAGACCAAAGGTTGACAAGTAAAAAAGCACAGTTCCAATGTTAGCAAACAATATGGCAGGCCACTAATTCAAGTTCAGATGAAGTCCCAAGATCGGCAGGCTATGGCAGGCTGTTGAACAATGACTTGGCTACATGCAGGGTTCAAGTGTGCCAAAAGACTAGAGGCCATTCCCAAAGCTGTTTCTTATATACAGAAAGCCGACCACATCCCTGAACAGCTCTTCAGCTGCTCCAATAGATTACACCATGGAGTTTATTACCAATATCACCATGGGGAATAACTTCCTCCAGCTCCCAGCCAAGTTGACACACAACTTTAACTACCACAGCAATATACTGAATGATGCAGGAAACATCAAAAGATGATGGAAGGAATATACAGAGTCACTGTACCAAAAAGAATTGGTCAGTGTTCACTAATTTCAGGAGGTGGCATATACCAAGAACCAATGGCACTGAAGGAAGAAGTTGAAGCTGCACTGAAGGAAATGGAGAAAAACAAGGTTTCAGGAATTGACCGAATACCCATTGAGATATTTCAACAAATGGATTCCATGCTGGAGGCATTCATTTGGCTATGGCAAGAGATTTGGAAGACAGCTGCCTGGCCAACTGACTGGAAGAGATCCATATTTGTACCCATTCCAAAGAAAGGTGATCCCGCAGAATGTGGAAATTATTGAACAATATCATTTATAT
>NW_006921633.1:15613798-15633106 GCF_000298275.1 Orycteropus afer afer
AAATTATGGATAACATTGAGAAGAATGGGAATTCCAGAACACTTGATTGTATTCATGCGGAACCTGTGCATAGGTCAGGAGGCTGTCATTCGAACAGAACAAGGGGATACCACATGGTTTAAAATCAGGGGGGGAGTGTATTGGGGCTGTATCTTTTCACCATACTTATTCAATCAGTATGCTGAGCAAATAATCTGAGAAGCTGGACTACATGAAGAAGTATGTGGCATTAGTATTGGAGCAAGACTCATTAACAACCTGTAATATGCTGATTGCACAACTTTAATTTCTGAAATTGAAGATGACTTGAAGCATTTACTGATGAAGACTGAAGAATACAGTCTGCAGTATGGATTACATCTCAGTATGAAGAAAATGAAAATCCTCACAAATGGAGCAGTAGGCAGCATCATGATAAATGGAGAAAAGATTGAAGTTGTCAAAAACTTCATATTACTTGGATCTATGATCAATACCAATGGAACCAGCAGTCAAGATACCAGATGATGTATAACAGTGGGCAAATCTGTTGCAAAAGACCTATCCCAAGTGCTGAAGAGCAAAGATACCTTCTTGAAGACTAAGATATGCCTGACACAAACCATGGTATTTTCAATCGCCTCATACGCATGTGAGAGCTGAACAATGAATAAGGAAGACTGAAGAAGAGTTGATGCTTTTGAATTGTGGTGTTGGCGAAGAATACTGAAGATACCCTGGACTGCTAAAAGAACAAATCTGTCCTGGAAGAGTACAGCCAGAATGCTCCTTGGAGGTGAGAATAGCCAGACTTCGTTTCACCTACTTTGGTCATGTAGTCAGAAGGGACCATTCCCTAGAGAAGGATATCATGCTTGGTAAAGTGGAGGGTCAATGAAAAAGGGGAAGGCTGTCAACAAGATGTATTGACACATTGACTACAACAATGGGCAAGGATTGTGGGGCTGGCACAGGACCCAGCAGTGTTTTGTTCTGCTGAACATAGGGTCACTATGAGTCAGAGATGACTCAATGGCACTTAACAACAACAACAACACCCATTCCTGATAAAAATTGTCAGAAACATAGGAATAGAAGGGAAACTCCTCAATATACTAAAGGGCATATATGCAAAACCAACAGCCAACATTATTCTCAATAGAGAGAGACTGAAAACATGCCCCTTGCAAACAGGTACTATCCATGGAAGCCTTCTATCTCCATTTCTATTCAACACTGTGTTGGAAGTACCAGCCAGAGCAATAAGCAAGAAAGGGAAATAAAAGGCATCCAAATTGGTAAGGAAGACATAAAATTATCGCTATTTGCAGATGATATGATCTTGTACATAGAAAACCCAAGAGACTTAGCAAGAAAACTACTGGAACTTATGGAAAGATTCAGCATAGTAGCAGGATACAAGATCAACATGCAAAAATCAGCTGGATTCATTTACACCAGCACAAAGATTTCTGGAAAGAAAAAGAATTCAATACCATTTACAATGGCTACCAAAAAGAAAAGATACTAGGGAATAAATCTTACCAAGAACACAAAAGACCTATACAAAGAAAACTACAAAACACTACTTCAAGAAACTCTAAGAGATCTACAGAAATGGAAGAACATATCATGCTCATGGATAGAAAGATTGAATATTATGAAAATGTCAGAACTACCCAAAGCAATCTATACATTCAATGCAATCCAGATCCAGATTCCATCAGCATTCTTCAAAGACATGGAAAAAAAATTACTAATTTTATATAGAAAGGAAAGAGACCTCAGATAAGAAAAGCATTATTAAAGAAGAACAAAGTAGGAGATCTCACCCTCCCAGATCTCAAAACCTACTATAAAACTCAAAAACTACTACAGCCAGTAGTCAAAACAGTCTGATATTCATACAGAAACAGACACATAGACCAACGGTACAGAATTGAGAACTCAGAAATAGAGCCATCCACCTGTGGTCAGCTGATTTTTGACAAGAGGGCTAAAATCCATTCAATGGGGAAGAGAGAGTCTTTAACAAATGATGCTGGCATAACTGGATATCCATTTGCAGAAAAATGAAACAAGATCCATACCTCACACCATGCACAAAAACT
The DNA here is from genome assembly GCF_000298275.1 of Orycteropus afer afer. Taxonomy (NCBI): domain Eukaryota; kingdom Metazoa; phylum Chordata; class Mammalia; order Tubulidentata; family Orycteropodidae; genus Orycteropus; species Orycteropus afer. The sequence continues at coordinate 15,615,889 of NW_006921633.1, forward strand.
AACTCCAGATGGATCAAAGACTTAAATGTGAAACCTAAAATGATAATTTTCATCAAAGAAGTAGTAGGGGCAAACCTAGGGGCACTAACTTATGGTATAAATAGACTATCAAGCAAAACCCAAAATACACAAACAGAAGATAATCTAGATGATTGGGACCTTCTAAAAATTAAATTCTTATATGCATCAAAAGACATCTCTAAAAAAGTAAAAAGAGAACCTACAGAATGGGAAAAAATATTCAGCAATGACCTATCAGACAAAGGACTTAAATCTAAAAAGTATTGAAAACTCCAGCACCTCAACATCCAAAAGACAAACAACCGAATTAAAAAATGGGCAGACGATATGAACAGACTTCACCAAAGAAGGCAGCGAACAAACACATGAAATGTTTGCAATCATTAGCCATTTGTTGTTGTTGTTATGTGCCGTCGAGTCGGACCCAACTCATAGAGACCCCTTCTTGGGTTTCTGAGGCGGTATCACTATGGAAGTAGATTGTCCAACGTTCCTTCTGAGGAGTGGCTGGTGGGTTTGAACCACCAGACTTCTGGTTAGCAGTTAAGTGCCTTAGGCACTATGCTACCAGAGCTCCTCATTAGCCATTAGAGAGACGCAAATCAAAACAACCATAAGATACCATCTCACTCCAGCGTTAATAGCAAAGTTCAACAAGACAGAAAATAAATAAATGCTGGTGAGGATGTGGAGTGATTGGGCCTCTCATACACTGCTGTTGAGACTGTAAAATGATAAAACCACTGTGGAAATCAGTATGACGATTCCTTATAAAGTTGGAAATAGAAATACCATCAGCTCCAGAAATCCCATTACTAAGGATATATCCTAAACAAGTGATAGGACATGAATAGATATATGCATATCTATGTTCATCACAGCACTATACACAATAGCGAAGAGATGGAAACAACCTAAATGCCCATTAATCAAGGAATGGATAAACAAACTGTGGTACATACACACAATGGAATACTATGCAACCCTAAAGAATAATGTAGAATCTGCAAAACAGCAGACAAGGTGGATGAACCTTGGAGGACATTCTTTGAAGTGAAATAAATCAATCACAGAAGGACAAATATTGTATTAGTCCAGTACTGTAAAAAGTCAAGGAAAGGTTTACACATAGAAGGGAACTTTCTTTGTTGTTTACCAGGGAGGGGATGGGGGAAATTCCTAGATAGAGTAAAAAAACAATATATATATGTATCACTGCCATCGAATCATATCCAACTCATAGAGACCCCTCCTTAGGTTTCTGAAGCAGTATCACTACAGAGGGAGATTGCCCTGCCTTCCTTCCAAGGAGTGGCTGGTGCGTTTGAACCACCAGCCTTCTGGTTAGCAGTCAAATGCCTTAGGCACTACACCACCAGAGCTCCTATCTATCTATCTATGTATCTATCTACCTACCTACCTACCTACCAACCAACCAAAGATTATTAGTAATTACCAGGGATAGGAGGGAGGGAGAAAGGGGATGCTTTTGTTTGCCAGGCATTGAGTTTATGCTAATGGTGGTGGAATATTTTGGAAAAGGATAGCAATGGTGGCACAACATGAAAAATGTCATCAATGTCTCTGAACTGTAAATGTGGAAGTTATGTTGTTGAATGTCTTATTGTATGTTTTCCTCACAATAAAAGGGAAAAAAAAAAAAAAGGATCTTTCATATTTTAGGTATATCTGGAAAGGAGACCTGCCTTCCAGACTCTGGGCATTGGCTACAACCTCCAGTTTCTTAGTGGAAGGTCCTCTGCCCTGGCATCAGCCTTATATTCTAGGTCCACTGGGATGGTGATGATGCTGCATACCTTGCCTGTGGGTGCCTCCATTCTCTAAGCACCAGCATGGAAGCCCCACTCCCTCAACTTTAGGAGTGGCTTCATTCTCATGGTCCCCACACTCTAGAACTGAAGTACTGGCAACCCCACTGTTTGAAACCTAGGCTGTAGCTCCATCTTTGAAACTAAGGAAACAGTGGCCCTGCCCCCTGTACTCCTTACAACAGTTCTGCTGTTCTCTGTATTACTCCCAGGATGGTCCCTTTCTTGGAGGACAACAAGTACTTGAAACCAAGTAGCTCCATTGGCCCATTTCCTGCTAGTAGAATTCGAAAAGGCAAACAGCTTTCCTTCATTTCATGCTGTCTCTGTCCTTTTCAGTCATATTGGACAGGGTTTCTGCTGAGATGGTTGACTAGATTCATCAGTCACAGCCAAACAATTGTATGGCCAAAGCTTTAGTGTCCTTTCCTAGGCAAGTTCTCCTAGTTTTCAAAATAGAATTTTCTAAGTTTTTAAGTTCTGGTTTTTTTTTTTTTTTTGCACAGTTCATTAGTTAATCTATTTCTTTTCACATTTTGCTGTGAGTAAAAAGGGAAAAAAAAATGCTTTATTTTCAGAGTTGCACTTAGAAATCTGTGAGCTAAATATTCAAGTTCAGCATTCAAAAGCTCTACCATCTACCAAACATTTGAACATAATTCAGAAAAGTTTTTTTTGTCATTTTATAACAGAGATCACCCTTCCTCCAGTATCCAAGAACATGTTTATTATTTCTTTTTAAAGCCTCACCGAAATAATATTTAAACTCTATATTTCTAGCAACATCCTATCATGACAGTAGAAGCTTTCTCTAGAGCATTCGCCATTTCTTTCTGAAACTGCATCAGAATCACACTTAATGTCCACAGTTCTACTAACAGTCTTCAGAAGGCAATCTAGGCTCTTACAATCAAGTGCATGAACATTCCTCCAGCCTTTACCCATTATCCACTGATATTTTAGGTATAATCATCTTGATAGTAATAGAAAACGTACTTGATAAAATTGAACACCTATTCATGATAGAAAATCTTAATACATTAGAAATAAAAGGGAACTTTCTTAATATAATTAAGAGTTAAGTTTCACACACATCCCTTCTGCAAACCTAATAGTAAACAATGAGTTACTGAAAGCTATCCCCAGATCTGGGAGCAGAAAAAGATGCCTGTTATAACTTCTGTTCAACATTATGGTGGAGCTTCTAACCAGTAATATTAAGAAAGAAAAAAGAAATAAAATACATAAGAATTAGGAGTTAAATAATGTACATGCCATCATTAAAAAAACAAAAACCAATTGCCATTAAAGTCAATTCTGACTCATGACAACATCATGTGTTAAACGGTAGAACTGAGGTCCATATGGTTTTATTGGATATAATCTTTACGGAAGCAGATTGCTAAGGCTTTTTTCCACGATGTTGATGGGTAGATTTGAACTGCCAATCTTTTGGTAAGTAGTTGAGCACAAACCATTTGCACTACCTAGGGACATCATTAGGCATGTAGAAAATCCAGAAGAATCTACAAATTATGACAATCAATAAGCAAATTTATACTGTTGGTGGAAACAAGATCAATAAACAAAAATCAATGTTATACATACAAGAAACAGAAACTGAAAAAAAAGTTAACCATATTCATAACAGAAAAAGAGATAACTTAAATCTAAGTTACTGCCACAGTAAAAACTGCAAAATATTTTTGACAAAAATTAGAGAAGACCCAAATAAATGAGAGACATGTCATATTCATGGAGATTGGATAGCTCAATATTATAAAGATATTAATTCTGCTCAAATTTAATTATGGATTAAATGTTATTTCAAAAAATAATTTCATACCTTTTGGGGTGGGGGGAAAAATGACAAGGTGATTTTAAAATTTATATAGAAATGCAAAGGGTCAAGAATGGGCAAGGCAATCTTGAAGAACAAACGTGGATAACTTTCACTACTCAATACTGAGATTTAAATCTAAGAAGACGGACACAAAAACCTAATCATCAATAAAAAGGATAAAGTAGATTACATTGAAATGAATAATCCTTTTCATGTTGTTGTTGTTATGTGCTGTCGAGTCGGCCCCGACTCATAGCGACCCCTCCTTGGGTTTCCAAGGCAGTATCACTACGGAAGTAGAAATGCCCAGCCTTCCTTCCGAGGAGTGGCTGGTGGGTTTGAACCATCAGCCTTGTGGTTAGCAGTCAACTGCCTTAGGCACTAAGCTGCCAGAGCTCCTCATCCTTTTCATAAAGCTAGTGAAAAGGCAAATCATAGAGTAGAAGAAGATATTTACAATCCATATGTTCAGTAAAGTATTCATATCCATAAAATTTATAGAAATATATGGAACTACTCCAAATTAATAGGAAAGAGACATGGGATTCATTTTGGTGAATAGTGGAGTTTCTTCACTTTTCTAGTATTTGTTGGTAAGCTTTTTTTTTTTTTTCCCACCCTTACTAGTTTAAATAGCTTTAAAATGCAAAGATGGCCTCTACTGTATTTGATAACTTAGTAGAAAAAGCAGAATACAGGAAAACTGAGGAAAGTTTCTATAAAAGTGACTGTGAATTAACCTGCTGTGTTTTCCTAGATGGCTTAGAGGGATAGGGATGGAAAATATTTGTATGCAAATCATATAATATAAAAATTTCTATTATCATGGAATGGTTTAATCATTTACTTCAAAATGATTTCTCATAACAAATATAAAGTACCTACCTCAAAGAGTTGTTATTGTGGGTTGAATTGTATCCCAAAAAGTTATGTTCAAATCCTAACCCCTAAATCCTAATGTATGAATATGACCTTATTTGGAAACAAGGTCTCTATGGATGTAATCAAGGTAAGATGAGGTCATACTAGATTAGAGTGGACTATAGTACAGTGAGAAAGGAGAGGGAGAATTGGAGAATTTGAGATACAAAGACACACATAGGGAAGAAGGCCCTGTGATGATGGAGGCAGAGATTGGAGTGATGAAAGTCAAGGGACCCCAAGGATTGTGGCAATCACCAGCAGCTATGAAGAGGCAAGGGAAGATTCTTCCCAAGAGCCTTTGGAGGGAAGATGGTCTTACCAACTTTTTGATTTCAGACCTGAAGCCTCAACTGTGAGAAAATAAATTTCTATGGTTTAAGTCACATAGTTTGTAGTAATTTATTATGGCAGCCCAAGGAAACTAATATAGTAATGGTGAGGATTAAATGAGTAATTTAGAATACTGTCTAGCCCATAGAAGGAGTCAGTAAATATTAGCTATTATTATTATTAGGAGGTGTATCAAATCCTTAGCAAATAACAAGTTACAATGATAGGTCAATTAAAGTTATTCTAATATAATATTATAATAAAAATGAATGCTATGGATTGAATTGTATCCCCCCTCCCAAATTGCAAAATAGTTGTAAATCCTAACCTTGGTATCTGTGGTTATAATCCCATTTGGGAATGGGTTGTATTTGTTGTTAGTGAGACCATATCAGTATAGAATGTGTCTTAAATCAGTTTCTTTTGAAATATAAAAGAGATTAAACAAGTAAGTGAGCAAGCAGAGATGGGGGGAAGAGAGATGCCAAGCCACATGAAGATCACCTAGGAGCAAAAGCTCACAAGAGAAAAGGACTTTCACAGCTGTCAGACAGAAAGCCTTCCCTTAGAGCTGACACCTTGAATTTGGACTTCCAGCTTCCTAAACTGTGAGAAAATAATTTGTTTGTTAAAGCCATTTACTAGTAGTAGTTCTCTTGTAGCAGCACTAGACAACTAAGACAAAGAAGATCCTTTATACATTAGGTATGGAGATTTGAAAGTGGTCTGTGCACCTCATGGGTTTGACCAATTTGTAACTCTCTTAAGGTGGGAGAAAGAAAATAGAATCATCTTACTGGTTAACTGGTAGCCCTGGCACTCAGGTTTAGAGCAAGCCCTGATAGATTAGCTTTGAGTCCTGTAGTACCACCTTTAAGACTGAGCTCTCTGGTGGTAAATTTAGAGAGACACTGACAGTTGAGCTCCTTTGGAATTATGAAAACACAGCACAAGATGATCTATCAACTGAAAGACTCAGTAAAATATATTTGCACAACTTAAAAAGTGGAAATACTATTGAAATTTCCTTGTTTCCCGGGAGTTCCACAGAGAAATGAACTCAATCACAATTCTAAGGATCTTCTGTTTAGTCTAGGAATACCAGGAGGAACGGGAATTACGATATCCAGGTATCAATACTAGCAGGCTCAGGTAAACTGAGTTTAGAAAAAGAAAGCTTATGTTGATATTACAGTATTAAGAAAAACATTCATTTTTCTATATTTCAGTTTTAAATGGACCTTTACATTCAATCTGGGCTTCTGATTTGTATTCTTTGGATGAGTACACTAAAATGACTGTATTGTGTGCCACCAAGTTAATTTCAACTCATAGAGACTCTATTTCCTAGGTTGAAATGACTCTAGTGGATTCTAAACAGAAGCAAATCACCTACCAAACCTGAAACTACATGTGAACTTTGTCTCATATAAAAGAGAATTCTTTTCAAATATGACATGTTTTGGTGTATAAAAGACTATATAAGTTCCTGTGCTGATTTATTTTAGTAACAGCACTAATAATAATAAACTCTTTTCCCTAAAATCTTTTTCAAAGAACAGTGTTCTTTTTACCTTTTGCTAAATGGTGACTAAAGTAATTACTGATTATCAATTTTCACTTCAACAGAATTCCAACTTGTATACCCATATTGTATAATTTGTTAAGACTTAATTCTTCTTTTTTAAAAAGACTATCTGAAAAGAAAGTAATTCAAATGAACCAACCGTGCCCTACAAACTTAAATAGAAATGATACTAAGTAAGTATTGATTAAAACAAAAAGCACTTTAAAAAGCCAGCATTAATTCTTACCAACTCCAGAGGTTATTGACTCTGCATCAATGTCGTTAGCTCTTTTCCTTGCCACTTCAGCTAGTGCCAATTCACCCTTATCTAGTGCAATGTAATGGATGTCCTTTGGAAATAAAAGCAAAATAAAAGGTTAATCCAAAATGAATCTTGGTTGAGTTACAAAAGGAATTTTAAAAGAAACTTACTGTTCAGATTATAAAACAGTAGATGAAAATTCTTTTCCTATTTTAATATTCTCAGTTTTTTTTCCTAGTACAAGCAACTCTTCTCAATTGAGAATCAGAGTTCTAACTAAAGGCAGTTATTTAAATAAACTGTCTTAGGTCATTAGAATAAAAACAAACTTTTAATAGTTCCATACTCATTTTATCAGAAAACAGAAATCTTAATTGCTGTTTTCCTTAGTGAAATTTTATTACTTGAATGAGATTCTTCACTGAATTTTATCTTCTATTATGCTAAGCACTATTCAAGGAATACTGCACAGATTTGTCTCTGGCATTTATGTCTGGCATCTATTATTTGTTAGCATTGTTACTGCTACCACTTCTATTACTACTACTATTTTGAACTCATTCTATCAATATATAGTTAGTGCCTACTCAGTATTGGGATTCCAGACTAAGACAGTCTATGAAGAAAGGCTTGGCAATCTACTTCTGAAAATCAGATCACAGCAGAATAGTGTCCAATACAATGTCCAATAGAGTGCTGGAAGATGAGTCCGTAGGTTGGAAAATACTCAAAATACACAGTGGTTGCTGCCATGAACTCAAGCATATCAGCAGTTGTGAAGATGGTACAGAGCGGGCAATGTTTGGTTCTGGTGTGTGTGAGGTCACAAACAGCCAACTTGATAGCAACTAACAAGTGCTGGGCACTGTTCTGAGTATAAAGATTGTAACAGGCTTTTAGCTAAGTAGGTAGTAGCTAGAAGGTAGACAGATCACGGTGAACCAACAGTTTACCTAATAACCTAATAGTGTGATAAGTTTCATGGCAGATATTTGTAGATTGCTGTGGAGTCAAAAAGGAAGAACTGATCCTTGGACTGAGTCTTGAAGGATAAGTAAGATTTACACTAGGAGGGTAAATGGAGAAAAGGCATTCCAGACATAAATTGACATACATACAGAGAAGCTTCAGAAAACACAGTGCTGATAGGGAGTGGCAGGTCTTTTAATATGGAAGGAATGATGAGTGTGTGGGAGAAAGCACTGGAAAATAATACTAGACAAGTAGCTATAACCATTAAAAAGGACTTAGAACTCTGAAAAAAAATTTATGGAAAAATAATATGAACAGCCAATTTATAATGAAGGAGTATAAATGGCTTATAATCATGAAAAGATATTTTATCTCATTAATATTCAAAGAAATGTAAATCGAAACAATCTAACTTCAAACTTGGTAAGTTTTAAAAAGTCAATAGTACTTTCTGGTTGTAAGGTTTCAGAGAAAGAAGCACTTATATTTACTGGACAGATAAAATTGTTTAAGGAGCTCTGGTGGCACAGTGCCTAAGGCATTTGCCTGCTAACCAGAAGGATCGTGGTTCAAACCCACCACTCCACAGAAGGAAGACAGGGCAATCTACTTCTGCAAGATTTACTACCTCAGAAACCCAGTGGGGATCACTATGAGTCAGAATCAACTCAATGGCAGTGAGTTATAATTAGTTAGGACCATAGAGCAATCGTCAGCAAATTATGACCTGCGGCCAAACCTACCCTGAGGTCAGTTTTTATACAGCCCTCGAGATAAGCTTGATCTTTACATTTTTATTTTATTGTTTTATTTTAAGAGCTTGTTTTACATTCAACGTTATGTGTACATTTAGTTTCATTCCCCATTTACCATGTCCAACCTTAACCCAGTCTCCTCCCCTCCCTACTCTGTAACCCTCCCCCTGTGCCCCTCATATTTATGCACTCCTGTTTGTCCTGCATTTCCTCAGTTTGAATGTTGGTCCTCTGGTGTCCCATGGTCTATTGCTCTAAGGGATGTATTAGAGTATCCAATAGAGTGCTGGAAGATGAGACCCTAGGTTAGAAAACACTCAAAATACACAGTGGTTGCTACAATGAACTCAAGCATATCAACGGCTGTGAAGATGGTACAGGGCTCGGGGTGTCATCCTGGGTTAAATGGTCTGCATGTACATCTTATTAACTATTGGGCTGAAAGCTAGCCCCTAGGGGTGCCTTTTATTCCAGGTGTAGAGTGTATTCCAGGGCCATAGCATTGGGGGGGGGGTCTCATCCAACTTCATCAGACCAATAATTTGGGTCATTGTTGAGTTTTTGGATTTTATTCCATGTATTCCCTCCCCCTGTATCCAGGATCTCCAGATTTGATCCTTTCCTGAGTGGTTGGCATTGGTGGTAGCAGGGCACCATCTAGTTCTTCTGGTCTTGAGGGCCATTGTGTCCTATGGCTGATTGCTTCCAAATGCCCTTGTTTTGTGTGTGTGTGTGTGTGTGTGTTCTTCTTCACTTCTGATGCTAGGAGACCATTAGCTGCATCTTAGATGGCTGCTTGAAAGCTTTTAAGACCCCAGTCGCTACTCACCAATGTAGGATGTGGAGCAAGGCTTTTATGTATTTTGTTGTGCCAATTGAGTCTGGTATCCCCCAGTACTATGGTCCTGAGATGGTAGATCTACTGGATCTTTCTCCCATAGTGTCTGGTTGTCTGTGAGGGATTACTTTGTGTCTGTCTTCTATTGTTTATGTAAGGACTGCAGGTATTTTGTATCACTGGTGTCTGTGCAAGATTTGCCTCAGGTGAATCTCTTCTTGGTCTAGAGTATACTTCTGTTCACTGAACCCCATCTCATTGTCTCAGGTGTTTATGTGTTTATCTGTAGCCTGATGTTTGGTGTTAATGGCAATGCAGTGTTGTGGACACATTGGTTGGTATTAGCATCTGTTATCTATCTCTTACGTGCACAATTCGCTGTCCTCCCATTTCCTAACATTATCATGGTGGTCACAGATCCTTCCCATATATCCTTCCCCTTACCCATGTCAGCATGTAGACCCCAACTAGCCCAAAATTAATCCCTCCCCTTCCCTCCCCATCCTGGTAACCTACTAAGTGAGATCCCTTTCCCAAGCAAACTCTTCTCTTTTTACAGTAATGGGCTCGTACAGTACTTGTCTTTCTGTGATTGACTTATTTCACTCAGGATAATGTCTTCCAGGTTCATCCACGTTGTGAGATGATTTGCGTATCCCTCATTGTTCTTTAATATAGCATAGTATTCCGTTGTGTACATATACCATGATTTGGTTATCCACTCATCCACTGATGGGCATTTAAGTCGTTTCCATCTCCCTGCTATAGTGAATTGTGCTGTGATGAACATAGCGTACGTATGTATTCATGTGTTATCTCTCATCTGTTTACTAGTAATGGAGTTGCTGGGTCAAATGGTACTTCCATTTTCAGTTTTTTAAAGAAACACCATACTGTTTGCCACAATGGTTGTACCATTTTACAATCCCATCAGCAGTGCACAAGAGTTCCAATCTCTCTGCAACGTCACCAGCATTTGTTATTTTCTGACTTGTTGAACTTTGCTATTATTGCTGGGGTGAGACGATATATCATTATTGCTTTGATTTGCATCTCTCTAATGATTAATGATTGTGAGCAATTTCTCATGTGTTTGTTGGCTGCCTGTATATCTTCCTTGGTGAAGTGTCTGTTCAAGTCTTTTGCCCATTTGTGAATTGGGTTATTTGTCTTTATGGTGTTGAGGTGTTGAAATTTTCTATAGATTTTGGAGATAAGTCCTTTATCAGATATGTCATAGGCAAATATTTTCTCCCAATCTCTAGGTTCTCTTTTTACCCTTTTGATGAAGTCTTTTGATGCACATAAGAATTTAATTTTTAAAAGGCCCCAGTCATCTAGCTCCTCTTCTATCTCATGCACATTCTGAGTTATGCTTGACAGTCTATTTATGGCATAAATTAGGGCAGATTTGCCTCGATTTTATCTTTGATGAATTTTATAGTTTTGGGTTTTACATTTAAGTCTTTGATCCAGCTTGAGTTTGTTTTGTGTAGAGGGTGAGGTATGGGTCTTGTTTCATTTTTCTACAGGTGGATATCCAGTTTTGCCAGTACCATTTGTTAAAGAGGCTGTCTTTTCCCCATTTAATGGGTTTTGGACCTTTGTCAAAGATCAGTTGTCCATAGAGGGATGGGTCTATATCTGGACTTTCAATTCTGTTCCATTGGTCTATCTGCCTATCATTGTACTGATATCATGCTGTTTTGACTACTGTGGCTATATAGTAGTTCTTAAGATCTGGAAGTGTGAGACCACCCACTTTGTTTTTCTTCTTGAGAATTGCTCTGCTTATTTGAGGTCTCTTTCCTTTCCATATGAAATTAGTAATTAATTCTTCCATGTCCTTAAAAAATTTTGTTGAAATCTGGATCAAGATTGTGTTAAATGTATAGATTGCTATAGGTAGTATTGACATTTTTACAATATTCAGTCTATCTATCCATGAACAATGTAAGTTCTCCCATTTATGTAATGGCTTTGTTGTGTCTTGTGGCAGTGTTTTATAGTTTTCTTGGTATAGGTCTTTTCTGTCTCTGGTGAGGTTTATTCCTAGATATTTTATCTTTTTAGTAGCTATTGTACATGATATTGTTTCCCTTATTTCTTTATCAGAGGACTCTTTGTTGGTGTAGATAAATCCAACTGATTTTTGTATGTTGACCTTGTATCCTGCCACTTTGCTGAACCTCTCTATTAGTTTCAGTAGTTTTTTATTGAGCCCCTTGGGTTTTCTATGTACAGGATTCATATCATCCGCAAACAGAGATAATTTTAATTCCTCTTTGCCAATTGGTATGCCTTTTATTTTTCTTTCTTGCCTTATTGCCCTGGCCAGGAGTTTCAATTCAATTAATGTTAAATAGAAGTGGTGATAGAGGGCATACCTGTTTGTTCCCGATCGTAAGGGGAATGCCTTGAGTGTTTCTCCATTAATGATGATGCTGGCCAATGGCCTTGCATATATACCCTTTATTAAGATGAGGAATTTCCCTTCTATCCCTATTTTGCTGCGAGTTCTGAACAGGAATGGATGTTGGATATTATCAAATACCTTTTCTGCATCAATTGATTTAATCATATGGTTCTTTTCTTTTGTTTATCTGGTGGACTACATTGATGTTGAACCACCCTTGTAAACCTGGTATGAAACCCACTTGGTCTGGGTGCATTAATTTTTTGATATGTTGTTGGATTCTGTTGGCTAGGATTTTGTTAAAGAGTTTTGCATCTATGTTCATGAGGGATATTGGTCTGTAGTTTTCCTTTCTAATGGTGTCTTTCCCTGGTTTTGGTATTAGTGTTATGCTTGCTTCATAAAATGAGTTTGGGAGTATTCCATCTTTTTCTATGTTCTAGAATAGCTTGAATAGCATAGGTGTCAACTCTTCTCTGAATATATGATAAAATTCTCCAGCGAAGCCATCAGGGCCAAGGCTTTTCTTTGTGGGAAGATTTTTTACGACCTGTTCAATTTCTTCTCTTGTTATAGGTCTGTTCAAGTTTTCTATCTGTGAGTGGGATAGTTTAGGTAGGACTTGTGATTCTAGAAACTTCTCCATCTCTTCTAGGTTCTCAAATCTATTGGAGTACAATTTTTCATAATAATCTGTCAGCATCTTTTTTATTTCAGTTGGTTCTGTTGTGATGACACCATTTTCATTTACAATTCTTGTGATTTGGATCTTCTCTTTCTTTTCTTAGGTCTGTCAGTGGTTTATCAATTTTATTAATCTTTTTGAAGAACCAGCTTTTTGTTTTGTTGATTTTCTCTTTTTTTTTTTCTGTGTCATTTATTTCTGCTCTGATCTTCATTATTTCCTTGCATCTAGATACTGTACAATTCTTTTGTTGTTCTATTTCTAATTGTTGGAATTAATGAGTTACAGTGTTGATTTTGTTTCTTTCCTCTTTTTGCTGCATGCATTTATTGCTATATGTTGTCTTCTGAGTACTGCTTTTGCTGTGTCCCATAGGTTTTGGTATGATGTATCTTCATTCTCATTTGTTTCTAGGAATTTTTTTATTTCCGTTTTTACCTGTTCTGTTACCCAGTAGTTTTTGAGCAGTGAGTTGTTCAGCTTCCATATGTTTGACACTTTTTCCTTGCTCTTCCTATTATTAATTTCTAATTTTATAGCATTGTGGTCTGAGAAGATGCTTTGTAGTATTTCAGTGCTTTTGAATTTATTGAGGCTTATTTTATGTCCTAACATATGGTCTATTCTGGAGGAGGATCCATGTGCACTGGCGAAGAATGTGAATTGTGCTTTTGTTGCATTTCATCCGATCAACCATTTCATACTATCAACCAACTCAATTGTATTGTTGAGTTCTTCTGTATCTTTGTTGATTTTTTTCCTAGTTGACCTTTCCCTCTTTGAAAGTGGTGTTTTAGTCTTCTACTACTATTGTAGAGTTGTCTATTATCCCTTTTAATTTATTATTGTAATGTCTTCTTTGTCAATTCACCCTTTCATCATCATATAATGTCCTTCTTTATCTCTTATGATGTTTTTCACCTTAATGTCTATTTTGTCAGAAATTAATATTGTCACTCCTGCTCTTTTTTGGTTACCATTGGCTCAGTATATATTTTTCTATCCCTTAACTCTTAATTTGCTTTTATCTTTGTGTCTAAGGTGGGTCTCTTGTAGGCAGCATATTGATGGGTCTTCTTTTCTTATCCAGTGTGCTACTCTTTTGATAGGTGCATTTAGTCCATTTACATCGAGTGTAATTAATGATAGGTATGAATTGATTGCTGTCATTCTATTGTATATTTTTGTCATTTTTTTTTAGAGTTTTCTTGGTCCATATACTTTTCTGTGCTGAGTTCGATTTGTTGGCTAATGCTTTCTGCTTCTTTTTTATTGTTGGTTTTGTGCTTATTAAACACATATGTTTTCCTTCCTTCTGGATTTGCTTAGGGGGATTGTTAATTTTCTCTTTGGTTACCTTGGGGTACATTCTTGTCTCTACCTTTTCAAACAGTGTGTTCTGTGAAAACATTGTCCTGTTTTCCTCTCCATTTGGAAGTTTGTACCTAGAAGTTTTATTCCCTCTGATAGGTTAGTTGCTGTTGTTGTGTGCTGATTGACTTCCTTGGTTTTTAGAGTACAATGTTTTATGGTCTTATTTTGAGTTCCTATTTCTGATTTGGTTTTAGTGTTGATGCCATGTATTCTGATTTTGTTAATCTCTGTTGTGGGTTCTGCATTGGAAGAACTTCCTTAAGCATTGCTTGTAGGGTTTGTCTGGTTTTTACAAAATCCTTTAATTTCTGTTTGACTGAGAATTCCTTGATTTCACCCTCATATTTGATGGATAATTTGTCTGGATATAGTATTCTTGGTTGGAAGTTCTTTTCCTTCAGTGTTTTATATATGCTGTCCCATTGCCTTCTTGACTGCATGGTTTCTGCTGAGTAATCAGAGCTCAGCCTAACTGTTTATTATAATTAATTTTTGTTTTGTCCTGGGCATCCCTCAAAATTTTTTCTTTGTCTTTGGTTTTGAAGAGTTTGATTATAATATGCCTCAATGTTTTTCTCTTGGGATGTATATTGAATGGGATTCTATGAGCTTCCTGGAAAAATATCTTTTCTTCTTTCATGGTATGGGGGAAGTTTTCTGTTAGCAGGTGTTCCACAATTTTCTCAGTGGTTTTTTCCACCTCTTCTTGTTCTTTAATTCCATTAAGTCTTATGTGTTTTCTTTCCATGTCATCCTATATAATTCTTAGGTTTTCTTCATTTCTCTTAAATCTTTGTTCTGATTTTTCTTCATACAGGCTGATGTCCATGGATTTGTCTTCTAGTTGGGATATGTGTTTTTCAGCCAGTTCTAACCTACTCTTTTGTGCTTCTACTATGTTGTGCAATTCTGTAATTTTGGTATTCATTTTCTGGATTTCTAACTGCTGTTCTTGTATGACTTCTGACTGTGCATTAATCTTGTTATTTTGTTCTTGAATGATTTTCCTGCGTTCTTCCAGGGAACTGTCCGTGTTCTCCTTGCTTTTGCTTGGGGTTTTCTTAGGCTCTTGTAAAGCTCTACAAGCATATCTTCTAAATTCCTTATCGCCTCCACTTCCTCCATGTATAATAAAACCTTTGTGGTTTTGTTTCTGATGCCTTGTCCTGTTTTTTTGTTTGATTTGAGGTTGCCTGTTGTTTCCTAGACATTTTGAGGTTGTCTTTAACTGTTGGTTACGTTTTGATTTGTTTTGTCTTGGTTTTATGGTTTAATATTTTGAAAAAGTGAAGCTGGTGTATTATTATTATTATTATTAATTCAGGTATCCTGGGTTGCTTTGCAGTTTTCTTTGTGATGGTGGAATCACTGTGTGGAATGTGGATATGGGTTTCTGTTTGTCATAAAGAGGGCTTATAGTTGAACCAGGAGGTTTTATGTTGGCTGACTGTGTTTTTTTTCTATTGGATGAGTGAAATTATTGGCAGGGAAGGTGGAAGTGGAAGAAGGAAAGCTCACTGTTGCTAGGGGCAGTTTCTAGGGCTTTAAGCGGGCTTCCACTGATGATGTTGTACCATTATTTACGGGCCTGCAGCTCAATTTCAGCAAAGACTCCAGTTGTTAGGGGTCGCCTTTCCACCAGGCTCAGACACATGCAAAAACCCCACTCCCAAGGCCCCTCAGTGCCAAAAAGCTGATTTCCCAGCTCTGTGATCCACTTCAAGTGTTTCTCTCTCTGGCCCTGCCCACCCGTGGTGGCAGCCCAACTGGCCCAGACCACAATCTGCCGCGAGAGTTCCTCTGTGAGTCCACCCACCCATGGTGCCAAAGATCCGCTCAGTTTCAGCAGTGCTGCAGCTGGGAGAGTGCCTGCTAGTAATCTGTGGTTCCAAAATTACTGATAACATTAAGTGCAGGCCTCTCAGTGCCACTAAACAGCCCCAAGCCTACTTGGTGACCCGCTGTG
The DNA here is from genome assembly GCF_000298275.1 of Orycteropus afer afer. Lineage (NCBI taxonomy): Eukaryota > Metazoa > Chordata > Mammalia > Tubulidentata > Orycteropodidae > Orycteropus > Orycteropus afer. Next base: position 15,631,671 of record NW_006921633.1, read on the forward strand.
GGGGGGGAGTGGGCCCGCCGTCCTGCAGCACTAATGGACTCTCTGCTTGGGTCTCAGCACCAATGGATGTGCCCGTTTGCACCTAGCCAATCCAAGTTACCGATAAAATTAAGTGCTAAAGGTAGATCCCTGGGGTGATCACTGGTATTCTGGTGTGGTGTGTCTTCTGCCTTAATCCAGGGAGGTCTCGGGTGGCCATTCTTACCTGCCAGTCACTCCCCCACGGAAGTCTCTGATGGCCTTTCTCGTTTGCCTGTCGGAGCTCCACAGGATAGATCTTCTAATTTTTTTTTTTCCCACTGTACTTTTTTCCTCTCTACTTCTAGTCCTCTGAGTTTGGTGCACTCTGATTCAGTGAGTTGTTCAGAGCACCATAATCCCTAATTCAAACTGTTGTACCTAGGTTTTCAACCACTAAGATGCTAGAGGGAAATAGCATGGTGATTACTGACGAGACTCTATTTTGAATACTGATATTTACAGTTTTAAATGGCTGGAAGAACTGCATTCAACTATCGTTAATGAACGCTGAATGGTTTTGAAATTGTTTCTGCTCCAGACTTGAAAATATTTCTTTATTAATTCAACCAAAATTACAAGGCAAAATCGTGCTTATAGGTGAAATTTTATGTGACAATGCCATCTTAAAACTAACATTGTTTGAATTGCAAGTAATGTCAGGTGTATTATATACTTCCTGTGTTGTCAAAAGTTAAAAAAGAACTGAGATCTCCAAGTGAGATCTACACAGATTCTCAATGGTACATTTCCTGATTTCAAACTATAATTTCAAGAGTGTTTTCCATATTTCAGAATCTACTTAATTGTTTCAAATTGGAAGTGATTAATTTGCAGTGAGGCAAATCTGCTGCAAAAGATCTCTTTAAAGTGCTAAAGAGCAGAGATGTCTCCTTGAAGACCAAGGTGCACCTAGCCCATGCCATGGTATTTTCAGTCATCTCATATGCATGTGAGAGCTGGACAGTGAATAAGGAAGACTGAAGAAGAGTTGATACTTTTGAGTTGTGGTGTTGGCAAAGAATGCTGAAAGTACCATGGACTGCTAAACGAACTACCAAATCTGTCCTGAAGTGCAGCCAGAATGATCCTTGGAAGCGAGAATGGCCAGACTTCGTTTTAACTACTTTGGTCATGTTGTCAGAAGGGACCATTCCCTGGAGAAGGATATCATGGTTGGTAAAGTGGAGGGTCAGTGAAAAAGGGGAAGGGAAATCATGCCTTAGACAAGTTAACACATATTGTTTAGGGGAGAGGTACACAATTCAATCCATGACAGCCAGTAGGAGATAGTCTCTTTACTCAGATGCTGTATAAGATTAGAAGCTCTGGTAGCGTAGTGCCTAAGGCACTTGACTGCTAACCAGAAGGCTGGTGGCTCAAACCTACCAGCCACTCCTCAGAAGGAAGGTTGGGCA
>NW_006921633.1:15633706-15637555 GCF_000298275.1 Orycteropus afer afer
GGTATATATAGTTTTATTTTTGGTAGTATATACTAGTGGTAAGGTTCTTTGGTGTGTAGTAGTTAAGGCATTTGGCTGCTAACTGAAAGGCTAGTACTTCGAACCCACCAGCCGTTGTACATAAGAGAGATGAGGAGGTCTGCTTCCATAAAGATTTACAGCCTTGGAAAACTAGTGGGTTTGCTATGAGTTGGAATCAACTCCATGACAGTGAGTTTGATATTTTGATTTTTATACTAGTGATAGTATATTATGTTTAGTAGTACTGTAAGTGCTGAATATAAAATCCATGCCCCTCAAATTATTTCTGAAAGATTTTGTCTCTCTCTCTCTCAATCTCTCTTTTTTCCTTAATTCTGTAATTTTGCTCTCTTTGATTATAAGGAATTTTGAGAGGGTGAGCTTTAAAGATATTTAGGTTGATAATCCATCAGTACCAGGAAAGTCTCTATTTCTTCATCTTTCTGTTTGGAAGCTATTTTGTTTGCTGATATACTTGTTGGCCTCCTCACTGAATGTAGACTTCAGCAAAATACAGTAGAGAGTTTATCTTTCTAACTCCATGTCTCTCATGAACTGACAGAGTTCATGAACACTCAGGGTCTGATGCAAGACTTACCTAGTATCTATATTACTTCCTAGTTCACTGTCCCACTTTGCTTTTGAATTTTCAAATAATTGTAGCTTTTCAATTTATTTTCAGTGTTAGATTTATGCAGTTAAATTCATTCATAGACCTTTGTACACTGGTCACATTCTAAATGTATCAAGAAAATAAAAACCACTCAGCTGTATATTTTACTTTCATGTAATTTACTTGACTAGCCCAACACAGACAGTAATCAAGGACAATGAAATAAAGCTGGTTGAGAATGAAGACATTATAATGAAATGTGCAAAGACCAGGAGTTAGAAAAACAAGAGAGGAACACAATCAACATTTCTCAAACTGAAAGAACTGAAGAAAAACTTCAAGCCTTGAGTTGCAATATTGAAGGATTCTATGGGCAAGATATTGAACGATGCAGGAAGCATCAAGCAAAGATGGAAGGAATACACACAGTCACTATACTAAAAAGAATTGGTCCATGTTCAACTATTTCAAGAAATAGCATATAGTCAAGAACTGATGGTACTAAAGGAAGAAGTCCATCCTGCAATGAAGGCATGGATTTAAAAAAAAAAAAAAACAAGGCTCCAAGAATTGATGGAATACCAATTGAGATGTTTCAACAAACAGATGCAATCCTGGAAGCATCCACACATCTGTGTCAAGAAATGCAGAAGACAGTTAACTAGCCAAACAACTGGAAGAGACTGATATTTATGCCTATTCTAAAGAAAAGTGATCAAACAGAACATGAAAATTATGAAACAATATCATCAATATCACATGCAAGCAAAATTTTGGTGAAGTCAAAAATGGTATATTGACAGAAAACTGCCAGAAATTCAAGCTCAGTTCAGATGAGGTCATAGAATGTGGGATATCACAGCTGATATAAGATGAATCTTGGATAAAAGCAGAGAATACCAGAAAGATGTTTACCTGTGTTTGACTATGCAAAATCTTTGGACCATGTGGATCTTCACAGATTATAGACATTACAAAGAATGGGTATTCCAGAACACTTAATTATGCTCATGTGGAACCTGTACCAGGAGGCAGTTATTTGAACAGAACAAGGTGATATTTTGTGGATTACAGTCAGGAAAGGTATCAGGGTTGTATCCTATCATCATAGTTACTCACGATCTGTGTGCTGAGTAAATAATCTTAGAAGCTGGACTATATGAAGAAGAACATAGCATCAAGATTGGAGGAAGACTATGCCAAGGAGACGATCTTGCCTGTTGAAAGTGAAGATGACTTGAAGCACTTATTGACGAAGATCAAAGACTAACATTCTTCAGGGTAGATTACACTTCAACATAAAGAAAACAAAAATCTTTACAACCAAACCCATAGCAACATCATGATCAAAAGAGAAAAGATGGAATCTATCAAGGATTTAATTTTACTTGAATTCACAATTAACACGCATGGAAGCAGCAATCAAGAAATCAAACAACAAATGGCATTCGTTAAATCTGCAAAAGACCTCCTAAATGTGTTAAAAAAGCAAAGATGTCACTTTGATGATTAAGGTGCACTTGACCCAAGCCATGGTATTTTTAATCACCTTGTAAGCATGTGAAAGCTGTTCAAAGAATAAAGAAGACCAAACAAAAATTGATGCCTTTGAATTATGGTGTTGGCAAAGAATATGGAATATACCATGGACTGTGAGAAGAATGAACAAATCTGGCTTGGAAGAATTACAGCCAGAATGCTCCTTAGAAGCAAGAATGGCCAGACTTCATCTCACCTACTTTGGTCATATTATTAGGAGAGACCAGTCCCTGGAGAAGGACATCATGTTTAGTAAAGTAGAGGTTCAGCGAACAGAAAAAGACCCTCAATGAGATGGATTGACACAGTGGCTACAACAATGGGTTTAAGCACAGCAAGGATTGTGAGGATGGTGCAGGACTGGGCAGTCTTTCATTCTGTTGTACATAGGGTCATTATGAGTCAGAGCCAACTCAACAGTACCTAACACCACCACCACCACGTAACACATACAGAGGTGAATTTACAGTGCACTTAAGCATCATTGCCCCTTACTTGTACAGTCCCCTTCCAGTACTAAATTTTGTATTTGAAAATTTTAATTGTTTTCTCTTAACAAGTACTCTTGTATGCTTCCAAACCCTACAAAACATGGGTGTACTCCTGGCTAGATGTCCAGCCATCAAGATTCTCATGGACTAGTGAATTGTGTTACCACATGCTTATGTGTTTAGAGTCATAAGTCTGGGAGGAAGGCATAAGATGACAATATAAGCTGTATGTTCTTTTGTACTTTGTTTTGGAGATGACTTGTGTTAAGATTACAGTAGTGTGAAAAAATTCCAAAGGGACAACATGGGTAGCAACAGATACAAAAATTGTGTTACTGATAAATCCCAACCCTTATTGACACCCAACCAGCATTACCTAGTTAGTGAATGGTTTCAATAATCCTAGATTATAAAAGTTTTACTAACTTGGAAGCAAACTTTCAGGAAAATATTAAGAAGAATGAACCATTTAGTTTCTGTCATTCTCAATGACAATTTTATAATTTACCATTTGGCAATTTAATTGACTTTAGTGTCATTTAGCATTATTAAGCAAAATGAGCTTCCAATGAACAAAGATGAGAAACACTGATAGTCCTTGGCTATGATCCAAGTTTAAAAAAGGTACATGTATCCTGTCTAAATATAATTTAAGTTCTAAAATATCCGCCAAATGTTTCTCGGTTCTCATTCACTTTCATAGATGAGTTTTGAATGTCCTACTGGACTGAATACACAAATTCATAACAGAATATTTAAAGACTAAAAAAATCTTGAGTACATTATTCATAGTTTGGAACAATTACTGACAGTAAGCACTTACTAGAACATGCAGTACTTATACATACTTAGGATTACTATATTCTAGCCTTGTTATGACACTGAATTCAAATCAATGGGTAATTAAAAGTTTTATTTATATCCCACAGCTTCACAGGCTTAAAACTTGTCCAAAATTATGCCTCGGGGTGCAGTGACTGTTGTTGTTGTTAAGTGTCGTCGAGTTGTTTCCGACTAATAGTGACCCCATGCACAGCAGAATGAAACACTGCCCGATCCCACGCCAGCCCCACAATCCCTGCTATACTTGAGCCCATCATCACAGCCACCATGTCAATCCATTTCGTTGAAGGCCTCCCCCTCTTTCGTCGACCCTCCACCCTACCAAGCATGACATCCTTCTCC
>NW_006921633.1:15650812-15653163 GCF_000298275.1 Orycteropus afer afer
GGTGGTGGTTGTCACTCAGTAAGTGAAATTGCAAGAGTTGTGGTGTAGTTGTGTCTTATGGGGACTGTTGCTGTCTCCCACTCAGAAAAAAATTACAACTGAATAATCATCAAAAAATTAAAAGCACATGGACAAAAAATACACCATGCAATCACACAGGAACAGTAACCAAAAAAAGAAAAAAGGGAAAAAGAGGAAGAAAAACACAAGAAAACCTGCAATATCTGGGTATAGGGAAATAAGAGAGAAAAGGTAAAGAAGGAGAATAATGAAGAAAAAAATTGGAAAAATGCAAAAAGAAAAACAAGGAACAGGGTGAAGCACGAGAAAAAAAGAACAACAGCAAAAAATTGGAACCAGGCACAGGGAAAAGAAAAAAAGCTGAAAACTAGGAGCTGGGAGGGGAAGAATAAAGAATAATAGTGAAAAGTACAAAAGGAGTAATAATAATAATAGTTTTAAAACAGACAAAAACAAGCAAACTAAAAAACAGAAAAAAGAAAGGGGAAAAAATTGGCAGAAGGCAGCACAGGGCACACAGGCTCTGTCTGAGCACACAGATTGGGATGGAGTTCCTGCAGCCCCAGCTGGTGGGTGGGAGTGGGGCATGGCCTCACCTCCATTCACCAAGTAGGAGTGGGGTATAAGAGTAACAAGAGGAATGTTGCACCTTTTCAGTTGTCCAGGTCCAGAATGTCCTTGGGGTTACTGGCAAGTTGAAACTGTTCTTAAGCCCTTGGAATCTGTCACTTTAAATATCCAAAATGGTCAGGCAAAAGTCCACAGCTCAGCCTCCCTTCCTCTTCTTTGCTACTTCACCTTTTATTCCCCAGCCACCAGAGCAGTCCTCTGTGCAGTCCTTGGCTAGCAGGGCTGATTTTTAGGTTAATTCTTAGGTCCTACCACCACTTGGCAATCTCCAACTTGTCTGTGCCGTCAGGATCGCTGCCAGATTGCACCTCTGTATGTCTCCTTTTCTGGTATTTTCATGCAAATTCTTCTGCTAGCTGGAGTTTAGTCCACTTCTATATCCTTCCCTTCAAGGCTCAGGGGTCCAGGGTTATCTTCTGTGTCTCTGTTAATTGGTTTCCCTTTTCTTTGTTGAAGAGGGTCTGTGCAGTCTTACTGCCTATTCTAACATCTTTAATGACTCTCTTTTTGAGAAACAGCTTTTGGCTTTTAGTTGGCTTTAGCAGAGATTGAACACCCAACCATGGGCCACCAAGTCTCCATGAGGCCTGAGCTGTCCATCATGAACTGGGTGTTGTCTGACCCACAGAGTCATAAACTTGGACATGCACAGCAGCACTCCATCATTAAATGGAAGTGGTACATTAGAGATCAGGCTTGAGCAGGACCTGAAGGCATAAGTAATTTGCATGAGGAAGTGGCCCAAATGCCTATGGTCTCCACTCCAGTCACATTACCTTCCCTCTCCCAGTGTGCACCTAGGGCCTCATGGGGAGTTCTATATGATCAGTTGACTGAGGAAGAGAAGACTCATGCCTGGTTTACAGATGGTTCTGCACGATATGCAGGCACCACTCGAAAGTGGACAGAAGAGGCACTGTAGCCCCTTTCTGGGATTTCCTTAAAGGAGAGTGGTGAAGGGAAATCTTCCCAATGGGCAGAACTCTGGCTGTGCACATGACTGTTCACTTTGCATGGAAAAAGAAATGACTAGATGTGCAATTATATACAGATTCATGGGCTGTGGCTAATGGCTTGGCTGGATGGTCTGGGACCTGGAAGGAACATGATTGGAAAATTGGTGACAAGGATGTATGAGGAAGAGGTATGTGGATAGATCTCTCTGGGCCAAAGGAGTAAAGATATTTGCATCTCATATGAATGCCCACCAAAAGGTGACCTCAGCAGAGGACTTTAGCAATCAGGTGTATAGGATGACACGTTCAGTGGAAACCAGCCATCCTTTTTCCCAGCTACTCCTGTCATTGCTCAATGGGCTTATGAACAAAGTGGCCATGGTGGCAAGGATGGAGGTTATGCATGGGCTCAGCAACACTGACTCCCACTTACCAAGGTGGATTTGGCTATTGCCACTGCTGACTACCCAATCTGCCAACAGCAGAGACCAACACTGAGTCCGTGATATGGAACCATTCCTCGGGGTGATCAGCCAGCATCCTGGTGGCAGGTTGATTACATTGGAGCACTGTCATCATGGAAAGGACAGCATTTTGTTCTTACTGGAATTGATACTTATTCTGGATATGGATTCACCTTCCCTGCATGCAATGCTTCTGCCAAAACTACCATCCGTGGACTTACAGAATGCCTTATCTACTGTGTTGGATTGGGTTCTCTAGAGAAACACAAAAACCAGCAAA
>NW_006921633.1:15653927-15655175 GCF_000298275.1 Orycteropus afer afer
AGTCCAGCCAAGTTGACACATCTTCAACTATCACATCTACCATCATGGTATCCCACACAGCATTGCTTCAGATCAAGGGACTCACTTCACAGCAAATGAAGTGCAGCAGTCAGCCTATGCTCATGAAATTCACTGGTCTTACCAGTGAATGATAGAATGATGGAACAGCCTACTGAAAACACAATTACGGCACCAGCTAGGTGGCAATACCTTGAAGGGTTGGGGTAATGTTCTCCAGGAGGCTGTAAATGCTCTAAACCAGCACCCAATATATGGTGCTGTTTCTCCAATAGCAGGGATTCACGAGTCCAGGAACAAAGGGTTGGAAACAGGAGTGGTACCACTCACTATTACCCCTAGTAACCCACTCAAAAAATTTTTGCTTCCTGTCTCTGCTACCCTGTGCTCTGCGGGTCTGGAGATCTTAGTCCCAAATGGAGGAACGCTCCCACCTGGAGACACAATACTGATTGCATTGAACTGGAAATTAAGAATGCCACGCGGTCATTTTGGCTTCCGCATGCCTCTGGATCAACAGACAAAGAAGGGCATTACTGTACTATCTAGTGTGATAGATCTGCATTACCAAGTGGAAACTGGACTGACATTACATAATGGAGGTAAAGAGGAATATGTTTGGAATACAGGAGATTCTTTAGGACGTCTCTTAGTACTACCATGCCCTGTGATTAAAGTCAATGGAAAATTACAGCAACCCAATTCTGATATGACTGCTAATGGCCCAGACCCTTCAGGAATGAAGGTTTGGGTCACCCCACCAGGCAAAGAACCATGGCCAGCTGAGGTGCTTGTTGAGGACAAGGGAAATACAGAATGGGTGGTGGAAGAAGGTAGTTCTGAATATCAGCTATGATCACGTGACCAGTTGCAGAAACAAGGACTGTGATTATTTCTCCATTGTATATGTGCATCAAATATTTTTGTTTCCTTCTGTTATGAACTGTGAAATGTAAATAAGGTTAATGTGTTTCAGTTGTACGTGTGTTAGCACATCATGTTAGGTGCTAATATGACCTTATAATTGTCCTTATTTAGAGATTATATATGGCTAAGATGTGTACAACTGCCAAGTTGACAAGGGGTGGACTGTGATAGTTGGAGCTGTGTGTCAACTTGGCTGGACCACAATTCTGTCTGGTTTAAGCAGTTGTGATGTGGTTATTCCCATGATGGGATCAGATGAATATGTTTTGAGCAGCCAATTTATTCAAAGGTAGTTTCCCTAGG
>NW_006921633.1:15655275-15661130 GCF_000298275.1 Orycteropus afer afer
GATGTGTACAACTGCCAAGTTGACAAGGGGTGGACTGTGATAGTTGGAGCTGTGTGTCAACTTGGCTGGACCACAATTCTGTGTGTTTTAAGCAGTTGTGATGATCAGATATATATGTTTTGAGCAGCCAATCCACTGAAAAGGAGTTTCCCTAGGGGTGTGGCCTAATTCCAGTATATTTATAGACATATAGGAAAAGAGACACTCTTCTGTGGATCGGGATTCTGTTGTGCTGCTTACAACTGTCCGTGAGTGAACAATCCACCATTTGGCCTGGAGATCTTGGATTTCTTATTTGTTGGAGTCAATAGCCAGTACACTGCCTGCCAACCTTGAGCTCCTCCACCCCTGCAGCTGTGTGAGTTAGGAAAAACCTCCAGCTTGACGTTTGGTCCAAGAACTTTGGACTTGTCAGCTTCTATAAGTGTGTGAGCCATTTTCCTAAGATAAATGTCCTTTCTCTATATAAATAAAAGCTTTACTGGTTTTGTTTCTCTAGAGAATCCAGTCTAAAACAGGTTGCAATGATGGCCAAGGATCATGAGGCTGGCCCAAGACTGGAAAATGTTTCATTCTGCTGTTCATAGGGTCTCTATGAGTTGGAAATGACTCGACAGCATCTAACAAAAACTACATAAGCATCCTGCACCTAGACATCTTTTGGGCCATCAGGAACTCAGATCAGGTACCCTTCCCCCAGTCGTCTTCTGAATAGGCAGAACTAGTTCCAGGACCAGGCGCCCTGTTTCTAGCCCCCTTTTAGGCTGGCCAGAACTTCTTCTGGGACCAGGCACCTTATACTCAGCCACCTTTTGGGATAGCAGTAATTTTTTCTGGGACTAGGCACCCTACACACAGTCATATTTCAGGACAGCAGGAACTTCTTCTGGAACTAGGCACCCTGCCCCCAGCTGTCCTTTGGAACAGCATGAACTCCTTATGAGACGAGGAGCCCTGCCCCAGCTGCCATTTCAGCTGTCAGGAACTCCTTGTGGAACTAGCTGATGCTGCCCTGCTCCCCCAAGTGCTTTGTTGTTGTTGTTATGTGCTATGGAGTTGGACCCGACTCATAGCGACCTCTCCTTGAATTGCCAAGGCAGTATCATTATGGATATAGATTAGCCCACAGGAAAACTGCCTACATACCATGGCTCCAAGTCTTTTCATTTTTTAAATTAATCTTTTTTTTTTCTTTTTTCTCTTCTTTTCCCTTCCTGTTTCTGTTTTTTTCTACTTCTTTGTTCCTTTTTTTTTCTTTTTCCCATCCCTTGTTTTTCTTTTTGCATTATTATTTTGTCATTACTTTCTCTTTTTCCTTTTACCCCTATACAGATATTGTTCTTTTGTCTTTCTCTAGTCCTTTTAATTTTCATTTATTTTTTTCTTTTTGTAGTTATGATTTTTTGTTTATACTCTCTATCTTTTCCTCTTGTTTTTATTTTTTATTTTTGGTTGTTTTGTTTTTTGTCCTATCTGGCAGAGATAGTAGGCACATAACCTACATAACCCAACCACATCTGCACCTCCTGCAGCCCTACCTATTGGGTGAGAGCCATCACCTGGTTCTGCACCAACTGGTCAACAACAGATAGCAGCGAATACCAGCCCAACATGCCCTCCATTGCTCCAAAGAACAGAGATCTGTGCACACATTCTCATCCTCTGTTGCACCCATCAGGAGACAGGTGGTGACTGCCTAAGTGTTCCCAAACTAGTGAATAGAGTAGCAAACAAACTGTGCTTGCTCAGACATATCAAAGCAAAATAAAGGGGGGAAAAAACTGCACAAATCACACTAACATATATTCACCAATTGAATATAAATACAACAATATCACAATGTTTCAGAGACAGTGGATAGTCTCATCTCACAAAAAGAAGTAAGATAAAGTACTACAAACAAAGGGCCAAAATACAGAACCAGAAAACTTCCCTGAGGAAGAAGTGGCCCTGGAACTACCTGATAAGGAATTCAAAAGAATTAAATGTAGGTACTGTCATGGATTATACTGTGTCTCCTCAAAGTTTGTGCCAAGTTGGCTGGGCCATGATTCTCATGGTTTAGAGTTATGTAATGATGTGATATTGCAGATATGTAATGACACCCCATGATGTGATCTGATGTGATAAGCTGATAAGGTATAAGAGAGCTAGGATTAAGGGTGAGTTGCAACACCCTTAGGCCCATCACAATTATGATCCCATTTACGGGCAGCTCTCCTGGAGTGTGACCTGCAACATCTTTTATCTTAAAAGTGATGAAAGGAGAAAGAAGAGAGCAGAGAAGGGGGACCTACCACAACCAAGAAAGAGGAACCAGGAGTGGAGTGCATCCTTTGGATCCTGGTTCCCTTAACTGGGAACAAGAGAGACAGACACTCTGAACCTAGACTTCTAGCTTCCTAAACTGTAAGAGAATAAATTTCTGTTTGTTAAAGTAATCCACTTGTAGTATTTCTATTATAGAAGCACTATAGGACTAAGATAGGTACCTTCAACAGATTGAGGGAAAGATTAAGGAAAACACTGAAAAAATTAAGGAAGAAAATTAAGGAAGAAACACAAAACTCTTGAAGAACTTAGGTAAACAAAACAAACAAATTGACAAAATAAATGAAAAATATGAAAACAACAAATAGTAACCCAGGTTAATCCTAAGATTTCAGAGATAGATAACATATTGAAAGGGCAAAGAAATAGAATCAAATCAATGGCAAATTTAACAAAGATTGAAGTTAAATCTCTCAATATTACTTTGTTAAGGGAATCAGAACAAAGAAAAAAAATTAAGAAAGCGTTGTTGTTGTTATGTGCCGCCGAATTGGACCTGACTCATAGTGACCCCTCCTTGGGTTTCCAAGGCAGTTATCACTAAGGAAGTAGATTGCCCAACCTTCCTTCCAAAGAGTGACTGGTAGGTTTGAACTCCCAGCCTTCTGGTTAGTAGTCAAGTGCCTTAGGCACTAAGAAAGCATAAGATCGATAAATGGGACACCATCAAGAACAAACTTACGTGTGATCAGAATTAGAGAACAGGAAGAGACAAAACCACAGAGAAAATGATTAAAGATGTGTCAGAAGAAAATTTCTATAATATGATGAAAGATGAGAATATAAGCATTCAGGAAGTTTAATGAACCCCAAACAGGATAGATTCCAAAAGAAAACCACCAAGATATATCATAATCAAACTTTCCAAAACTAAAGACAAAGAATCCTGAAAGCAGCAATGGAAAAATGAAGAGTTGCCTACAGAGGGCAATCAACAAGACCAAGCTATTTCTCAGCAGAAATCACGCAGGCGAGAAGGCAATGGTATGACATGTATAAAATCCTGAAAGAAAAAAATTGCCTACCAAAAATTATATATGGAGCAAAATTACTCCTCAAATATGAGGGTGAAATTAGGACATTTCAAGATAAACAGAAATTAAAGGACTTGTAAAAGACCAACCATACAAGAGATGCTACAGGGAGTCCTTCATACAGAGAACCAACAACAGTAGACAACAACCTGTGATAAACACACAAGACAACATAACCGTGAAACCACCAGCTATAGAAGAATCTAAAGCAAAATAAACTTACAAGACTGAAAAGAGCATCCTCACTTTCAGCAAGAAAAGTTGTGTTGTCTGTATATCATTGGGTGTTAATGATTCATCCCTCAATTCTGATGCCACGTTCTTCTTCATATAGTCCAGATTCTCATATTATTTGCTCAGCATACAGATTGAATAAGTGTGGCAAAAGGATACAACTTTGACACACTCCCTTCCTGATTTTAAACCATAAGAGACAAGGAAGAACATTATATAATGATTAAGTATTAACTGAACAAGAGGACATAACCATAATAAATAACCACACACTCAATGAAAGAACACCAAAATACATAAACCAAACTTTACCAGAATTAAAAACAGAAATAGATAACGCCACAGTAATGGTAGCAGACTTTAATACACTACTGTCAATGAAGGATAAAACAACTAGAAAGAAACTCAACAAAAACACATAACTGAACAACACAATCAAACAACTTGACCTTATACACATATATAGAACACTTGACCCAACAACAGCTCAATATACATTCCTTTCCAGTGCACAAGGAACATTCTCCAGAACAGACCATATGTTAGGCCAAAAAGCCTCCGTAACTTTAAAAACATTGAAACAATTGCAAAGCATCTCCTTAGATCACAATGCTATAAAATTAGAAATCAACAACAGATAGATCAAAGAAAAAACAAAAAAGCAAACACATAGAAACTGAATAACATCCTCCTTAAAAATTACTGGGTAATAGAAAAAATAAGAAATGAACTTTAAAAAAGAATGAAAACACAACATACCAATCTTTGGGACATGGCAGAAGCAGTGCTCAGAAAGCAGTTTATAGCAATAAATGCACACAATGAAAAAGAAGAAAGGACCACAATTAATACCTTAAGCCAACAATTCTAACAATTAGAAAAAGAGCACCAAAAAAAAAAAAAAACCTACAGTCACCAAAGAAAAGAATAAAAGATTTGAGCAGAAATAAATATAACAGAAAACACTGAAACAAGAGAAAGATTCAACAAGAGCAGAAGTTGGTTCTCTGAAAAGATTAATAACATTGACAAACCACTGGCAAATTTAACAAAGAAAAAGGAGAAGATGCAAGTCACACAAATAAAAAAAATGAAATGGATAGCTTCACAACAGAAGCAACAAAAATAAAAGGGTAATATCAGGCTACTGTGGAGAACTGGGAGCTCTGGTGGTGTAGTGTCTAAGGCATTTGACCACTAACCAGAAAGCTGGAAGTTCAAACCCACCAGCCACTCCTTGGAAGGAAGACTGGGCAATCTGGTTCTGTAGAGATACCACCTTGGAAACCCACATAGAGGTCGCTATGAGTCAAATCGACTCAAGGGCAGTGAGTTTGGCTTTTTTAATTGTGTGTGGAGAATTGAACTCCAACAAATTCGCAAATCTAGAAGAAATGAATAGATTTCTAGAAACAGTATAAGTTACAAAATATGAATAGTTCCTTAACAAAAGAAGAAACTGAACATGTCATAAACAACTGCAAACAAAAAAAAAGTCCTGGCCGAGATGGCTTGACTGAAGAATTCTACCAGACATTCTGAGAAAAGCTGGCGCCAATCCTAGTCAAACTATGCCAGACATAGAAAAGAACGTACTGTTTCCAAATTCATTTTATGAAGCAAGGATAACCCTGATACTAAAACCAGGCAAAGACACCATTAAAAAGAAAAATTACAGACCAATATCCCTCATGAATATGTTGTTGTTGTTGTTGTTGTTAACAAAATCCTAGCCAACAGAATCCAACACTATATCAAAAAAGATAATATACCAGGACAAAATGGGATTTATCCCAGCTCTACAAAGATGGTTCAACATTAGAAAAACAATCAACATAATCCATCACATAAATAAAACAAAAGAACTGCATGATCATATCAATCGATGTAGAAAAGACATTTGATAAATTCCAACACCCATTCCTGTTAAACTCTCACTAAAACAGAGATAGAAGGGAAATTCCTCAACATAATTAAGGGCATATATCCAACACCAATAGCCAATATTATTCTCCACAGGGGGACACTGTAAACATTCCTTTTGCTAATGGGAAGCAGACAAGGATGTGTTCTATCACCACTTCTATTCAACATTGTATGGGAAGTCCTAGCCAGGGCAATAAGGCAAGAAGAAGAAAGAAAAGGCACCCAAATGAGCATATAAGAAGAAAAATGACCCCTATTTGCAGATGATACGATACTATATATATTTTTTAATATATATTTCCATGAATTTTTGCTGAGTCTCTGGGATAT
>NW_006921633.1:15662755-15663929 GCF_000298275.1 Orycteropus afer afer
AAAATTTACAGAGCAAATACACTTTCCATACAGCAGTTCACACACACTTTGTCTCATGACATTGACCACAATTTACCACAATGCAACAGCTCCCCTCCTACTTCCTCCTGATAGTTACCTCTTCCCTGTGTCCATCCTTCCATGCACTCCTGCCCCCTGAGCTGTCTCCCTGTGCATAAGCAACCCTTCTTTCTCCCATGCTTTTTCTCTCCAAGGACTGTATCTACCTCAGCTAAACTCATATACCTGTCTATGGTTTGGCTGGAAGCTACAGGCATGGGTTCAATTCCAGGGCTCTATGGGACAAGCAAACCTGGTACCCCCTTTTTTTCCTAAATGACTTTGAGTTTTGTTCCACATTGTTCTCCCTTTCTATCCAGGATCTCCTACATAGATCCTCTTCCAAGTGGTTGACAGTAGTAGCCGGGCACCATCTAGTTCTTCCGGTCTCATAGTCATATAGGCTGCAGATCGGATAGTGTACCAGTCGTTAGGACTAATTGTTTCCATGAATTTTTGCTTTTATTCATTCTTCTTGGCTCGGGATGAGGAGAGACCCATTGCTGCATCTAGATGGCAGCTTGCAAGCTTTTAAGATCCCACTCATTACTCGCCACAGTAGGAGGTGGAACAATGTTTTGTGTAGTATGTTATGCCAATTGAGCTTGATGTCCTCTGCAACTGTGGTCCCAAGCCCACAGATTCAACTACTCGGTCCCTCTGGGTAGCTGGCTGAGACCAAGCAATGACCACACCCTTGACCCTTGTCAGCTCTACTATACACCTGGGGATTCTGATCATTTATATAAACTTATAGGACCATTGTCTGCCAACCCTATATATGTTCTGGGATACCCTCCCCATTTCATAGACATACCTAATTGTGTAGCCTGTCCACCCATCTATCCACAACATACCCATGTTTGCCTTCACTGACAACACAGTACTGTATGTGCAAAAGGGTTCATATTTGTTGTCCCATATACCTCTCTCTGTCTTTCTGATCCTCAATGTTTCCATATTGGTCACTCACATTTGGTACATTGCCCTTCTCTTCACCCAAATCCATACTTATCTCTATGTAACAGTGTTCCCTCCCTTCCCCTCTCACAACTGGTAACCAACAAAGAAAATTTCCTTCAATAGATAAACCTTTCCTTAACTTTTACAATAA
>NW_006921633.1:15667922-15672777 GCF_000298275.1 Orycteropus afer afer
CCGAGGAGTGGCTGGTGGGTTTGAACTGCCAGCCTTCTGGTTAGCAGTCAAGTGCCTTAGGCACTATGCTACCAGAGCTCTTCATAGTATCCTGGTATTATCCTTTTTATTTCAGTTGGTTCTGTTGTTATGTCATCCATTTCGTTTCTTATTCATGTTATTTGTATTCTCTTGCTCTTTTCCTTTGTTAAATTTGCCAGTGGTTTGTCAGTTTTAGTGATCTTTTCCAAAAACCAACTTCTGGTCCTGTTGATTTTTTTCTATTGCCCTTCTATTTTGTTTCATTGATTTCTGCTCGAGTCTTTATTATTTCCTTTCTTCTGGTGACTGTGGGCTTTTCTTGCTGTCCTTTTTCTAATTGTTGGAGATGGTGGTTTAAAGTGTTGATTTTGGCTCTTTCTTCCTTTTTGATGTTTGCCTTTATTGCTATAAATTGGTCTCTGATCACTGCTTTTGCTGTGTCTCAAAGATTTTGGTATGTTGTGTTTTCATTCTTGTTTGATTCAAGGAATTTCTGAATTTCAATTTTTATTTCTTCTCTTACCCAGTCTTTCTCAAGGAGGGTGTTGTGCACTTTCCATGTGTTTACTCTTTGTCTGTTGATCTTTCTATTGTTGATTTCTAATTTGATAGCATTATGATCTGGGAAGATGCTTTGCAGTATTTCAATGTTTTTAAATTTATTAAGGCTTGCTTTATGACGTAACATATGGTCTATCAATGAAAATGTTCCATGTGCACTGGAGAAGAATGTATATTGTATGTTGTACAATGTATAATGTATGTTCGGTTTAGTTCTCTGTAGATGTCTATAAAGCCAAATTAGTGGATTGTATTGTTTAGCTCTTCTGCATCTTTGTTGAGTTTCTTTCCAGTTGTTCTATCTTTCAAAGAAAGTGATGTATTAAAGTCTCCCACTATGACTGTGGAGTCATCTATTTGGCTTTTCAACTCTTTTAAAGTCTGATTGATGTATTTTGGCGTTCCTTGATTGTATCCATAGATACTTATTATGGTTATATCTTCATGTTCAATTGATCCTTTAATCATTATATAATGTCCTTCCTTGTCTTGTATGGTGGTTTTGTCTTAAAGTCAATTTAATGAGAAATTAATATTGCCACTCTTGCTTTCTTACAGTTGCCATTTGATATATCTTTTTCCAACCTTGGATTTTTAGTCTATTTTTGTCTTTATCTCTAACGTGTGTCTCTTGTAGGCAGCATATTGATGAGTTTTGTTTTTTCCTTCCACGTTACTTTTGTTTCCTGCATCATTCAATATTTTGCCCAAAGAATCTTTCAACATTGCAACTTGAGGCTGGAGTTTTTTCTTCAGTACTTTCAGCTTGAGAAACGCCAAGTGTATCCTTCCCTTTTGGTTCTCTAACTCCAGGTCTTTGCACATTTTGTTAAAGTAACTGACTTCATTTTCTGAAGCTGTTCTTTGAAATCTTCTGTTCAGCTCTTTTATCTTGTCATTTCTTCCTTTTACTTTAGCTACTGTCCATTCAAGATCAAGTTTAAGAGCCTCTTCTGACATCAATTTTGTCCTTTTTTACTACCACACCATTCCTCTTCAATTTTTCATTCCTGGCAAAGTAGATCATATGGTTGTCTGATTCAAAATGCCCTAAACCAGTCCATTTCAGCTCACTAATACTTAGATATTGATCTTTATGCATTTTAATTCACTTTTCACAACTTCCAATTTTCCTAGATTCATATTTCATTCATTCCGTGTTCCAATTATTAATGGATGTTTGTGGCTGTTTCTTCTTGAGTCATGCCACATCAGCAAATGGAGGTCCCAAACAGTTATTCCACCCACATCATTAAGGTTAACTCTACTATGAGAAGACAGCTCTTTCCCAGTTGTGTTTTGAGTGCCTTCCCACCTAAGGGGCTCATCTTCTGGCACTATATCGGACAGTGTTTCAGGGCTATTCATAACGTTTTCTGGTAATATATCATACAGTGTTCCACTACTAATCATAAGATTTTCACTGGCCATTTCTTCGAGAAGTGAATGGCCCTTTCATTCTTCTGAGTCTACCTTAGTCTAGAAGCTCTGCTGAAACCTATCCACCATGGATGACCCTGCTGGTTTTGGAAATATTGGTGGCATAGTCCCCAGCCTCACAGCAACATGCAAGCCACCACAGTATGACAAACTGACAGATGAGTGGTGGTGGGATAGCATAGTAGACAAAACTATTGTGCTATATCCTACTTTGTTGAGTTTGGTGAGTAGTGACTGAGGTCTTCAAAGCTTACAAGCGGCCATCTAAGATTCAACTCTTGGTCTCTCCTCAGCCGGAGCAAAGAAGAGTGAGGAAAATCAAAGATGCATGAAACCAACTGGTCCAAGGGAATAATGGACAATGACAACGTCAGCCTACATACCCCTGAGACCAGAATTAGATGGTGCCTTGCTACCACTGCCAACCACTTTGAAAGGGATCAAAATTGCAGATTCTGGATCGAGTGGAGAAAAATGTGCAATGAAAGTTAAAATCATAAAAGCGACCAAACTTCTTCATCTGATAGAGACTGGTGAGCCCTCCGAGATTGTGGCCCGTAGTCACCCTAAAGGCTTGGAATTGAACTCACTACTGTGGCTTAACCTTCAGCCAAACAAAGAACAGGACTACAAAGTAAGCATGATGGGATGTCAGCAGGATCCAGATAAGGGGAGGGAGACAGACAGCTCCCACCCCAAGGTAGGAAGGAGGGAAAGCCAGGTGGAAAGGTTTCAAACAGCTAAGGGAGATGAACTTGTCTGTCAGTTTGTCCTACAGTGGTGGCCTGCATGTTGCTGTGAGGTTTGAGGCTGTGCCATTGGTTTTCAAACACCAGCAGAGTTGCACATGGTGAACAGGTTGTAACATAGCTTCCATACTCAGACAGACTTGGGAGAAGGAAGAGACAGACCATCCACTTCTCAAAGAATTGGCCAGGGAAAACCTTATGAACAACAGAATTCCTGATACATTAGTGGACAATTTATGAATAGCCTGGAAACATTGTCTGATACAGTGCTGGAAGACAAACCTCTTAGGACAGAAGGTGCTCTGGCAAAAGAGTAGGAAAGAGATGCCTCATCAGAGTAGAATCAACCTTAATGTTATGGATAAAGTACAGCTTTAGGGACCTCCATTTGGTGACATGGCATGACTCAAATTGAGGACAAACAGCTGCAAATATCCTTTAATGATCAGAACATGGAAGGTATGAAGTACAAATCTAGGAAATTTGGAAGTTGTCAAAAATGACATGGAATGCAAAAAGATTGAAATCCTAGGCATTAATGAACTGAAATAGACTGATTTTGGCCATTTTGAATCAAACAACCCTATGATCTACTATGCCAGGAATGACAATTTGAAGAGGAATGGTGTGGCATTCATCATCACAAAGGATGTTTTAAGATCTGTCCTGAAGTACAATGCTGTCTGTGATAGGATAATATCCAGACATCTATAAAGAAGACCAGTTAATACTACTATTATTCAAATTTACACTCCAACCACTAGAGCCAAAGATGAGGAAATTGAAGCTTTCTACCAACTTCTGTGGTCTGAAATTGACAGAACATGCAATCAGGATGTGTTAATTATCACTAGTGACTGTAATGGAAAAGTTGGAAACAAAGAAGAATCACCAGTAGTTGATGACAGAAATAATGTTGGACATTGTATGATAGAATTTTACAAGACCATTGACTTATTAATTGCAAATACCTTTTTTCAACAACACAGATGGTGGCAATACATGTGGATTTCACCAGATGGAGTACACAGGAATGAGATTGACTAAATCTGTGGCAAAAGGTGATGGAAAAGCTCACTATATATAGCCAAAACAAGACCAGGAGCTGATTGTGCAACAGACCATCAACTGCTCATATTCAAGTTCACCTTGAAGTTGAAGAGAATGAAAACAAGTTCACAAGTGCCAAAATATGACCTTGATAATATATCTCCTGAATTTAGAGACCATGTAAATAATAGATTTTATGTATTGTACATCAGCAACCAAAAACCAGAGGAATTGTGGTATAACATCAAGAACATCATCCATGCAGAAAGCAAAAGGTCATTAAAAAGACAGAGAAGGAAGAAAAAAACAAAATGGATGTCAGAAGAGACTCTGAAACTTGCCCTTGAACAGAGAGTAACCAAAGCAAATGGAAGAAATGACAAGATAAAAGAGTGGAACAGAAGATTTCAAAGACAACGTCTTGAAATGTGCAAAGACCTGGAGTTAGAAAACCAAAAGGGATGAACATGCTGAACTTTTCTCCAGCTGAAAGAACTGAAGAAAAAAAAATCAAGCCTCGAGTTGAAATGTTGAAAGATTGTATGGGTAAAATATTGAATGATTCAGGAAATATCAAAAGAAAATGGAGGGAATACAAGAGTCACTGTACCAAAAAGACCTGGTCAATCTTCATCCATTTAAGGAGGTGACACATGATCAAGAACCAATGGTACTGAAGGAAGAAGTTGAAGCTGCATTGAAGAAAGTGGCAAAAAAAGCCTTCAGGAATTGATGGAATACGCATTGAGGTGTTTCAACAAACAGATGCCTTACTGGAGGCACTCACTTGGCTATGCCAGGAGATTTGGAAGACAGCTACCCAGCCAACTGACTGAAAGAGATCTGTATTTGTACCCGTTCCAAAGAAAAGTGATCCCACAGAATGTGGAAATTGTTGAACAATATCATTGCATGCAAGGTGGGGGGGATATGAGAGGTTTCCAACAGCAGGACAAACTTGTCTGTCGGTTTGTCCTACTGTGGTGACATGTAGACGTGAGTTTTGAGGCTGAGCCTCTGGTGTTAAAACCCAG
>NW_006921633.1:15675303-15676859 GCF_000298275.1 Orycteropus afer afer
ACGGTGGCTGCGATGATGGGCTCGAGTATAGCAGGGATTGTGGGGCTGGTGCGGGATCGGGCAGTGTTTCGTTCTGCTGTGCATGGGGTCACTATGAGTCAGAAACGACTCGACGGCACTTAACAACAACAACAACAACACAGTAAATACTAGATATAAGAGGAAATAAGGAAATGTGATCCTAATGCGGTGAAAAATTTGTCTTGACATAGACTCAGAAATGACACAGATGATGCAATCAGAAGAAAGGGATTTTAAAACAGCTACTACAAAGTATGTACGTGTGTGTGTTTGACACAAGTTATGTATAAGGATTTACGGGAAAACATGACTGTAATGAGGAGAGAGAAGGTATACAAATATTAAAATGGAACTAGAGAGTCAAAATACAACATCTGTATGGAAAATTCACTAAATGGGTCTAAAAAGCAAATTAGTACAGAAAAAAAGATTAGTTAACTTGAAGAAAAACTATACAAACTAAAGCACACAGAGAAATAAAGACTAAAAACTAAAGAGAGCCCAAATGACGTGTAGATAACATTAAGCAATATAATTTAAGAGTAACTGGAGGCCCAGAATGGGAAGACAGAAAGGGGAATACAATTTTTTTTTTTTTTTAACAGATAGGGGCTGGAGAATTTCCAAATATTATGAAAACTATTATAAATTTAAGAAGGTCAGCAAACTCTAACAAGATACAACACACATACACACACACACACATTAAATTGATGAAAACTAGTAACAAAGGTAAAATCTTGAAAGCAGCCAGAGGAAAAAAAGACATTATGTAAAGAGAGGTAAAGATAAATATCATAGATTGATCATCTCAAACTATGTCACTTTTAAAAACGGAATTCAAAGTAAGCTTTCCACAATGTAAACTCCAGGTTCAGATGGCTTCCTTGGTGAAGTCTATCAAATATTTAAGGAAGAAATAATTCTAATTGTATGCATACTCTTCCAGAGAGGGGAAAAAGAAACTGAAGAGAAGGAAGGAAGGAGGGAGTGGGACCACTTCCTAATTAATTTTATAACATTAGCATTACCCTGATATCAAACCAGAAAAAGACATTTAAAAATTACAGACCAATATCCTGCATAAACATAAACACATAGGAAAGTACATCGCAAGAATGCAACACTGAACACTGGGGGTAGGGGGGATCAGTCAATTTAATTTGCCATATTAACAGAGAAAAACAATATGATTATTTCAATAGATGCAGAAAAAGCCTCTGACATAATTTAATACCCATTGTTAAAAGCTCTCAACAAATTAGCAATAAAAGGAACCTTTCTAAAGCAGATAACAAGGATCTATGAAAATAATAGAGCTGATAACATACTTAAGGATGAAAGACTAAATGCTTTCTCCCACAGATCAGGAACAAGGCAAAGCTGGTTATTTTCATCCCTTCTATTCAACATTATATCAGAGGTCCTAGCCAAAGCAACAAAGCAAGAAAAAAGCATAAAGGTTAGAAAGAAAAAAGGAAAACTTTTTTGACTAAAAGACTATGTTCATCATGTTTGTCTACATGTTGTTGTTG
>NW_006921633.1:15677413-15679319 GCF_000298275.1 Orycteropus afer afer
TGTCAGAAGGGACCATTCCCTGGAGAAGGATGTCATGCTTGGTAGGGTGGAGGGTCAGCGAAAGAGGGGGAGGCCTTCAACGAGATGGATTGATACAGTGCCTGTGATGATGGGATCAAGTATAGCAGGGATTGTGGGGCTGGCGCGGGATCAGGCAGTGTTTCATTCTGCTGTGCCATGGGGTCGCTATTAGTCGGAAACGACTCGACGGCACTTAACAACAACAACAACAAGTGCAAACGGGTGAGTTTCAGCACCACTGAAACTCAAGCAGAGAGCTCATTGTTACTCCAGGAGGGTGAGCTTGGTGCCCTCTCAGCAGGTAACTGAATGGGCTTGGGTCAGCCTGGGAGACATTGTGCTTATCTTTGTCACTGATATCGGGACCACAGTTTACTAACAGGTACTCCTCCAACACCAACACAGCTGAAATCATGGGCATCTTTGGCGCCGCAGGTGGGTGGTATCACAGACTAACTACCGAGCCATTAGCAGTTTGGGGGTGTTGCGCCAGTGCCACTGGCAGACAGGGTGGGGAGAGACAGGAAGCCGTGGCTGAGTGCGGTCTCTGGAATTTGCATTGGATTGGCTTTTTGGCACTGAGGGGCCTCGGAAGCAGGGTCTTTGAGTGTGCCTGAACCTGGCAGAAAGTGGCAACTCCCAAATAACAGGAATCTTTCCCGAGATTGAGCCGCAGTCTTGTAAATAACTACATCATCAATAACAGCCTGCAGCAAAACCCTAGAAACTGACCTACCAACACCAAGCTTTCCTTCTTCTGTTCCCACCTTCTCCACCAATAACTTCACTCATTCAATAGAAGAAACTGTATTCAGCCAATTACCATAAAACCGCCTGCTTCGAACTCTAAACCCTCTTTACAACAAACAGAAACACATATCCACATTCCACACAGTGATTCCAACACCACAAAGAAAACAGCAGAGCGACCCAACATACCTGAATCAATAATAAAACAAAATACACCACCTTCACGTTTTCAAAATATTAAACCATAAAACCAAGACAAAACAAATCAACACATAACCAGCAGCTAGAGACAACCTAAAGAGACAGCACTCTATCAGATTCCAGGGGCTTAAGAAGAGGTTCTGTTTTCCAGTAACCTCAAGAACTCTCCGGACTGGCATGACTGAAAAGGTCCTAGTTTACACCTTTTTCTTGTTTTTCTTTTCCCAGTTCCCGGTTAAAAAAAATTTTTTTTTTCTTTTTTCTCATGGTTAACCCTGTTCCCTGTTTTTGTTTTTTTCCATTATTCTCCTTCTCTACCTTTTTCTCTTGGTGCCCTATCCCAGATATTGCAGGTTTTCTTCTTCTTTTCTCCCCTTTTTCTTTTTTGGGTTACTGTTCCTGTGTGATTACATGGTGTAGTTTTTGTCCATGTGTTTTAGTTTTTTGATGGTTATGCAATTGTAATTTTTGTCTAACTAAATGGGAGACAGCAACAGTCCTCATAAGATACAACTACACCCACACCTCCTGCAACTTCACTTGTTGAGCAAGAGCCATCAGCTCCTTCCCTACCAATGGGCCAATGGCAAACAAACTAACAAGAAGAGTCTGAATCACTCTTGGCTGCTCTTCACGAACAGTTTACAGAGATCTTAATACAATAGCCCGATGCCTCACAGAAAACAGACCATCACAGTCCACACAAAGAAGCAAGATAAAGTGGTAGAAACAAGGGAACAGGATACAGACCCAGAACATACCCCTGAGGAAGAACCAGCATTGGAACTCTCTGACAAGGAATTCAAAAGAATTATATTTATGTATCTGCAGTGGATTGAGAGACAGACCAAAGAAAGCACAGAAAAAAACTTAGAAGAATTTTGGAAGAAAATACAAGAACAAAATGACAAAATACATGAAAAATTAGAAATGA
>NW_006921633.1:15679419-15682601 GCF_000298275.1 Orycteropus afer afer
TTCCTTCCGAGGAGTGGCTGGTGGGTTTGAACCGCCAGCCTTCTGGTTAGCAGTCAAGTGCCTTAGGCACTATGCTACCAGAGCTCCTTTGTCTACATATAAAACCCTAAATAATCTATCCAAAAGTTACTATGAACAATATGTGAATATAGCAAAGTTGTCAGATAAAGTATAATTTTAAAATCTATTGTATTTCTATATTTGAGCAATAAACATTTGAAAAATGAAATTAGAAAACAACACTATTAATTATATTATGAAAACACATGAAATAAATAGGGTTAACTTTATCAAAATATGTACAAGATACATACATTGAGGGTCTAAAGCACTCCTGAAATAAACTGAAGAAGATTTAAATAAATAGAACATATACCATACCCATGAATTGGAAGACACAATATTTTTCAGATTTTAACTGTGCCAGAATTGATCTACATTTGTAATCTCAGTCAAAATCCCAGGAGACATTTTAGAGAAATTAACAAACTGATTCTAAAATTTATATGGAAATACAAAGAATCTGTTCTTGTTGTCAGGTGACATTCAGTTGGTTCCAACAGATAGCAACCCTATACATAACAGAACGAAACACTGCCCTGTCCTAGATCATCCTCACTATCGTTGCTATGTTTGCATTCATTGTTACAGCCACTATATCCATCTCACTGAGGGTCTTCCCTTCTTTTTTGCTGACTCCTCTATCTCACCAAACCAACTTTACTTGGTCAATCAACTGGAGGAGACCCATATTTGTGCTCCTCAAAAAGAAAGATGACCCAACAGAATGTGAAAATTATTGAACAATATCATTAATATCACAATCAAGTAAAATGTTGCTGAAAATAATTCAAAAATGGTTGCAGCGGTACATGGACAGGAAACTGCCAGAAATTCAAGCCAGATTCAGAAGGGGACTTGGAAGGAGGGATATCACTGCTGATGTCAAATGGATCTTGGCTGAAAGTAGAGAATACCAGAAAAATGTTTACTTGCGTTTTATTGACTATGCAAAGGCATTCTGTGTGGAATTCCAGAACACTTGTGTCCAAGTGGAACCTGTATAAAATAACCTGTAATAACAAATAATTTTAAAAAAGAATAAACTTGGGAGACTTTACACTGCTCAATTTCAAGATTTCCTATCAAGCTATATAGTAATCAAGGCAGTGTGATGTTGACCAAAGTACAGGCCAGCATCTCTAAACTTTGTCACTATCAGCATTTCAGGCCAGATAATTCTTTGCTGTGGAGCTGTCTTGTGTATTGTAGGATGTTTAGCAGCATCCCTGGCCTCTATCCACTAGATGCCAGTAGCACCCCATCCCCCAGTTAGGAGACCCAGAAATGTTTCCACACATTGCCACATGTTCCTTCAGGGGGCAAAATTGCCACCTATTGAGAACTACTGGTATAGACACATAATTCAATGGAACAGAAGAGAGTCCAGAAATAGGCCCATACATGTATGCTGACTGGTATTCAAAAAGGTGTCAAGCAAGTCAATGATGAAAGGATAGTCTTAAAACAACTGGATAACAATATGAAGAAAAAAAAATTATCTTATACTCTTACCTCATCCTACATTCAAAAACTAACTAGAAATAAATCATTAATCTAAATTTAAAAGTTAAGATTCTTTTAAAATTTAGAAGAAAACACACAAGAAATTGCAGCTTTGGGTAGTTAGGCAAGGATTTCTTCGATCTGAATCAAAAAGCACAACTTATGCAAAAGAATTCAGAAACAAAAGACTACATTCCATGTAATTACATTTACATGAAATTCTAGAAAATAAGAGTAGCAAAAAACAGATCAGTGGACTCCTGACGTTGGGAGAAGGGTGACTACTAAGGTCTACAAAGGGGGCATATGGAATTTTTTGGGATGATGGAAATCTGTGTCTTCATTGTAGTGGTGGTTATGTGACTATAAACATTTGTCAAAACTCATTGAAATGTATATAGAACAGCATCCCTAGCATCTACCCACTAGATGCTAGTAGCATCTTATCCCCCAGTTGTGAGAAACAAAAATATTTCCAAACATTGTCAAATGTTCCCTGGGGAACAGAAGCACTGAGAACTACTGGCATGTTTTTGTTGTTAGTTGCCATTGAGTCAGTTCTCATTCACGGCAACTTCATCCATGTACAAGAGAATGAGACAATGCTCATTCCTGCACCATCTTCTTCAATCATTATGCTTGAGCCCATCATTGCAGCCACTGTGCCAATCTACCTCATTGAGGAACTTCCCATTTTTCACTGACCCTCTACTTTACCAAGCATGATAATTCTTCTCCAGGGATCAGCCCCTTCTGATAACATGACCAAAGGGGAAAGATGCAGTCTGGCCATCTCACTTCTAAGGAGCATTCTGGTTGCACTTCCTCCAAGACATATTGGTTCATTCTCTGGCAGTCCATGGCATTTCCAATATTCTTTGCCAACATGACAATTCAAATGCATCCATTCTTCTAGTGTCTTCCTTATTCATTGTCCAACTTTCACATAATGAGGCAACTGAAAAGACCTTAACTTGGGTCAGTTGCACCTTAATCTTCAAAGTGATATCTTTAGTCATTAACACTTTAAAGATATCTTTAAAGAGGACTGGTATAGGCAATATTAATCAATGCAACAGGATAGAATCCAGAAATAAATTCATTTAAAGTTGCTGAATTTTATTTTGTGCAAATTACACCTTAACTGAGTTAATTCAAAAGTAATAACTCCAATGGATCAAAATGTTAATGATAAAACTAATAAATTAATAATAATGATACTTCAAATCTAAAGTAGCCTTTACAAAATGCTAGGAAAACAACTTATTTTGAAATCTGCCAAATACAGATAAAGAAGCAAACATTTATCCTTCCTTTCCTACAGAAATTGTACCTAGGGTATCTCAATGGAGAGGAAGGAAAGTTTTTGTTAGTTTTAAGAAAAATTCCAGCTAAGAAATGAAGAAAGAATGAGAGAATATCAACACTTTGCAGACACAATGAAATAATGGATTTAGACAGTGATCTTAGATATCTGTTAAAACCATTAGGTGGAAAGTTTAAGGAGAATTTTATAATGATTAAATTAGTCTGACAACTCACGAACTCACTGATCAAACTTAACATCACAAAAAAGAAAACACTGACACTTGATAGAAGTATATACATCTTTGCCA
>NW_006921633.1:15683220-15684674 GCF_000298275.1 Orycteropus afer afer
AATTGATGGTATACCCATTGAGATGTTTCAACAAATAGATGCAGCATTGCAGGCGCTTACTCATTTATGCCAAGAAATTTGGAAGGCAACTATTTGGCCAACAGTTTTGATTATCTAGAGCTGCTCTAACAGAAAATACCACTCAGTGGGTGGATGGCTTTAACAAAAAGAGATTTATTCTCTTATAGTTTAAGAGGCTAGAAGTCTGAGTTCAAAGTGCCAGCTCTAGGAGCTGGGTGAAAGCCCCTAAATCTTGGAGTTAAGCTCTGCCTTTTGTTCCTGGCCCACTGAAGCTGGAGGCATCTCCTAAATCAAGCAGCTGCTGGCTGCTGAGGCTGACAAAACTTCAGGTCAAAAAGTAAAACAGCACAGTCCCAAAATTATCAAGCAAGAGAGTAGGCCACTAGCTCAAGTCCAGAAACAGTCTCAAGATCAGCAGACAATGTGGTAGGCCACTGAGATGAAGATAGCCAAATGCAGAATCCAGATGTGCCAAAAAGCTCAGAGATCTTTCTCAAAGCTTCTTCTCATACACTTCTTACACATCACATCCCTAAGGCAGCTATTCAGCTGCTACATCCAACTGCCCAGCCATTCAAAACCAGGGCCACACAAGTTGACGCATAACCTTAACTACCACACCAGCCAACTAGAAGAAATCCATATTTGTGACCACTGTAAAGAAAGGTGATTGAACAGAAAGTGGAAATTAGCAAACAATATCATTACTATCACACACAAGTAGAATTTTGCTGAAGACAATTCAAAACTGGTTGAAGTAGGGAATTTCCATAAATTCAAGCTGGATTCAGAAGAGGATGTGGAGTGAGAGATATCATAGCTGATATCAGATGGATCTTGGATGAAAGCAAAGAATACCAGAGAGATTCAAAATGGAGTCTCATCAGTAAGCACCATGCTATTTCCCTCTAGCATCTAAGTGCTTGAAAAACTAGGTACAGCAGTTTGAATTAGGGATTTTGGTGCTCTGAACAGCTCAATGAATCAGAGTGCACCAAACACAGAAGAGCAGAATTAGGGGAAAGGCACAGGGAGATTATTTAAGAAAGAGCTAGCTGGTGGAGAATGGAAGGGCACCTGAGAGAGGCCACTGGAAACTTCCCAGGGGCAGTCACTGACTGGCAGGCAAGGACAGCAACCTGAGATCCCCATGAGCCAAGAAAGAAGACACCTGTATCAGCATACCAGTGACCACACCAACATCCGAGCAAACAGCCCCAAGGATCTGCCTCTAGCACCTGATTTTATCAGTAATTTGGGTCACCTAAGTGCAAACGGCTCCCTTGTTACCCTCCCGAGAGGTACTGGGTCTCCGGGAGCAAGGTAAGCACGGGCGGGCTGGTGCTTACTCACTGATCTGCACTGAACACTTTCCCTTGTTACCCTCCCGAGAGGGACCGGGTCTCCGGGAGCAAGGTAAGCACGGGCGTAGC
>NW_006921633.1:15697802-15699020 GCF_000298275.1 Orycteropus afer afer
TCTGACAAGGGACTTATCTCTAAAATTTATAGAAAACTCCAACACCTCAATAACAAAAAGACAAATAATCCAATTAAAAGTGGACAGAAGACATGAATAGACACTTCACTAAGGATGATATTCAAGTGGCCAACAAACATATGAAGAAATACTCATGATCATTAGCTATTAGACATGCAAATGAAAACAACAATGAGATACCATCTTGCTCCCATACTAGTAACAAAGTTCAATGGGACAGAAAATAAAAAATGCTGGCGAGGATGTGGAGAGATTGGGACGCTTATACACTGCTGTGGGACTGTAAAATGGTACAACCATTGTGGAAAGCAGTATGGTGATTCCTTCAAAACTTGGAATTAGAAATACCATTTGACCCAGCTATTCCATTACTAGGTATATATCCTAAAGAAGTGAGAGCCATGACAAGAACAGAGATATATATGCACACCCATGTTCATCGCAGCACTCTTTACAATAGCCAAAAGATGGAAACAACCTAGGTGTTCATCAACTGAGAAATGGATTTCCAAACTATGGTATATACACACAATGGAATACTATGCAATCCTAAAGAATGATGTAGAATCTGCAAAATACCACATAACATGGATGAACTTGGAGGACATTATGCTTGGTGAAATAAGTCAATCACCAAAGGACAAATATTGTATTAGTCCATTATTGGACTAACTAACTCTAGGAAACATTTTTCTATGGAAGGACATTTTCTTTGTTGGTTACCAGGGCTG
This sequence comes from Orycteropus afer afer, assembly GCF_000298275.1. Classification (NCBI taxonomy): domain Eukaryota; kingdom Metazoa; phylum Chordata; class Mammalia; order Tubulidentata; family Orycteropodidae; genus Orycteropus; species Orycteropus afer. The sequence continues at coordinate 15,698,555 of NW_006921633.1, forward strand.
GGAGGGTAGAGTAGGGAATACTGTGAGATAGATAGAGATAAGTTTTGATTTGGGTGAAGGGAAGGGCAATGTACCAAATGTGAGTGATGAATATAGTGGCATTGAGGAAGAGAAAGACATAGAGAGGTAGGTGGGAAGTACAAACAACAAAGATGAACGCTTTTGCACAGATAGTATGGCGTGGTCAGTGAAGGCAAATATGGGTATATGGGTGGATAGATGGGTGAACAGGCTGAACTATTAGGTATGTCTATGAAGTGGGGAGTGTACCCAAGAACATGTATAGGGTTGTCAGACAGTGGTCCTATAACTTTATGTGTATGATCTGAATTCCCAGGTGTATAGTGGAGCTGACAAGGGGCAAGGTTGTAGTCACTGCTTGGTCACAGCCAGCTACCCAGAAGGACCAAGTAGTTGAACCTGTGGGCTCGGGACCATAGTCTCAGAGGACATCAAGCTCAATTGG
>NW_006921633.1:15699655-15711036 GCF_000298275.1 Orycteropus afer afer
ATGGACACTGGGAAGAGGCAACTATCCGGAGGAAGTAGGAGGGGAGATGTTGCATTGTGGTAAATTGTGGTCAATGTCATGAGACAAAGTGTGTGTGAACTGCTGTATGGAAAGTGTATTTGCTCTGTAAATTTTCACCAAAATCACAATAAAAAGAGAAAGAAAAAAAGGAATACCAGAAAAATATCTACCTGTGTTTTATTGACTATGCAAACACATTTGACTGTGTGGATCATAACAAATTATGGGTAACATTGTGAAGTATGGAATTCCCAAATACTTAATTGTGCTCATGAGAAACCTGTACATAGACCAAAAGGTGGCTGTTTGAATAGAACAAGGGGATGCCACATGGTTTAAAATCAGGAAGGGTGTGCATCAGGGTTTTATCTTTTCACCATATTTATTCAATCTTTATGCTGAGCAAATAATCCGAGAACTGGGCTATATGAAGAAGAATGTGGCATTAGGATTGGAGGAAGACTCATTAACAACCTGAGATATGCATATGACACATTCTTGCTTGCTGAAAGTGAAGATGACTTGATTCACTCAGTGATGAAGATTAAAGACAACAGTCTGCAGTATACATGGACCTCAACATAAAGAAAATGAAAATCCTCACAATTAGACCAATAAGCAACATCACGATAAATGGAGAAAAGACTGATGTTGTCAGGGATTTCATTTTACTTGGACCCACAATCAACTCCCATGGAAGCAACAGTCAAGAAATCAGAAGTCATATTGCACTAAGAAAATGCTGCAAGAGACCTCTTTAAAATGTTAAGAAGTAAAGATGTCACTGTGAAGACTAAGGTGTGCCTAACCCAAGCCATGGTACTTTCAATCACCTAATATGCATATGAAAGCTGGACAATGACTAAGAAAGACTGAAGAAGAGTTGATGCTTTTGAGTTGTGGTGTTGGCAAAGAAGACTGAAAATACCATGAACTGACAGAAAAACAAATAAATCTGTCCTGAAAGAAGTGTAGCTGGAATGTTCCTTAGAAGTGAGAATGGCCAGACTTCATCTTACCTACAGAAGGTACCATTCCCTGGAGAAGGATATCATGCTCGGTAAAGAAGAGGGTCAGTGAAAGAGGGGAAGACCTTCAATGAAATGGATTCATACAGTGGCTGCACCGATGGGTTCAAGCATAGCAAGGATTGTGAGGATGACACAGGATTAGGCAGTTTGTCATTCTGTTGTACATGGTGTCGCTATGAATTAGAGCCAACACACCTGCATCTAACAAGACAACTTATCTACAAATTTAGCAGCTTAAAACAATAAACACTATCTCACACATTTTCTGAAGGTCAGGAATCCCCAGTGGCTTACTTGGGTGATTATTATTACTCAGGGTTTCTCTTGAGTTTTCAGTCAAAATGTTGGCCAAGGTTATAGTCATTTGAAGGTTTGATTAGGATTAGAGGATCTGCTTCTAGATGTCTCATCTATGGCTGTTAGCTGGAGGCCCAGTGCCCACTGGCTGTTGGAGGAAGCCTCAGTTCTTCACTATATAGATCTCTCCATAGGATTGCTTCACTATCCTTGTGACATGGAAGATAGCTTCCATGACAGAAAGTGGCCAGAGAGAGAGGGCCAAGGATAAAGCCACAACACATTTTATGATCTGGTTTCAGATATCACACACCATAACTTCTGTTATATACTATTCATTAGAAGTGATTCACTAGGTCTAGCTCAGATTCAAGGGGATAGGAAGATCAGGCACCACCGGAGAAAGAAATGTCAAAGAATGTGTGGACTTATTTTCAAAGGATCCCACCCTAATTGTTCTTTTAAATCTTTTTGTTTTCATATATTTTGGTAACATTTGTTTATATATCTTTTCCCAAACACTTTTGAAAATTCCTGTGTCATTCTGGGTTTGGAATGGAATTTTTATGCAACATATATCTGGATAATTTAACCACCCAAACTTACAGTCTCTGCTTTTCACTGAGTAAATTTAATTCATTCACATTTATTATAACTACTGATGTTTAGACTTATTTCTGTCAGTATATTGTGTTTTCTATTTACCATACATTTAACTAGTTCCTTTTCCTGATTACTTGCCAAGTTTTGTTTTTTTCTAAGAACTGATTGAAAGTTATAACATCTAATATTCCAACATGCAATATTCCAACATCCATGAAATATTCCAGCATGCAGTATTCCAACATCCAGTATTTTTAAATTATAGCATCCAGTATTCCAACATGCAATATTCCAACATCCAATATTTGGATGTTATAACGTTCAATAAATAATTAGAAAAAAAAAAATTTGACAAATAATCAGGAAAAGGAAATAGGTAAATGTACAGTAAATAGAAAACACAATATACTGGCAGGAGTAAGTCTAAACATCAGTAGTTATAATAAATGTGAATGAATTAAATTTACCCAGTTCATTATTGTAAAAAAATTCAAGGAAAGGTTTATACATGGAAGGAAACTATCTTTATTGATCACCAAGGGTGGAAGGCGAGGGGAGGGAACACTGCAAAAATTGTATATATGTATATATGTAGGAGCTCTGGTAGCATAGTGCCTAAGGCACTTGACTGCTAACCAGAAGGCTGGCGGTTCAAACCCACCAGCCACTCCTCGGAAGCAAGGTTGGGCAATCCCACTTCTGTAGTGATACTGCCTCGGAAACCCAAGGAGGGGTCGCTATGAGTCAGGTCCGACTCGACGGTACATGACAACCACAACAAATATATATATATATATATATATACACACACACACACACACACACACACACATATATACATACACAGACATACACACACATGTGTGTGGAGGCAGAACAGCTCAGAAAAGGTGGGGGAGAATGAATGGTTGCACAACTTGAAGAATGTAATGTCACTGAAATGTACATGTAGAATTCAAATTGTTGAATTGGTATATGTTCTGATGTGTATATTCTCAACAACGAAAACAAAATAAATTATTTTAAAAAATGAATAAGTAAGTAAAAAGGGCGTATCGATGGATGACAGTGCATGGTCTTTATTGAACCTGTCTCATACAACTGTCAAAAAAAGAAGTAACATTTATGACATATATGAAACAACAAAAAAGCAAGGATATAAATGCCATTCACCCCTTATCATCAAGAGATAAAGTCTTCAAAGGGCTGGGACCTGTCTGGATAAGAAGTAAAGTTTGTGTAAAGCACAAGGCATCATTCTCTTAAATGTGTTGCTCTTGCCCAAAGTCTCAAATGCTGCTGTTAGGGCAGCCTGGGTAGAAATAGCTTCCACTGAAGAAGAAGAAGAGGAAGAAGAGGAGGATGAAGAAGAAGAGGAGGAGGAGGATGAAGAAGAAGAGGAGGAGGAGGATGAAGAAGAAGAGGAGGAAGAAGAAGAGGAGGAGAAGAAAGGAAGGATGGAAGGAAGAAAGAAAGTTATAACATCCATTCCTATTTTTCTAGTCAATATCCTTAAATTCTTAACACAATTTATTTTGTAACAATTAAAAAAAAAAAAAACTCACTGCCATCGAGGTCAGATCCAACTCACAGCAACCCCTCCTTCGGTTTCTGAAGCAGCCTAAGACACTTCACTGCTAACCAGAAGGCTGGTGGTTCAAACCCACCAGCCACTTTGGAAGGAAGGTTGGGCAATCTACTTCCATAGTGATACCACCTTGGAAACCCAAGGAGGGGTCGCTAAGAGTCGGGTCCGATGCTATGGCAAATAACAACAACAACAGAATCACTACGGGAGTAGATTGCCCAACCTTACTTCTGAGGAGTGGCTGGTGAGTTTGAACCACTATCCTTCTGGTTAGCAGTCAAATGCCTTAGGCACTATGCCACCAGAGCTCCCTTTCTAACAATAGCTAGGATTTAATCAGTATCTACACAATCTCACTTTTCTCCACTCACAAAACTTACATCTGCTGGAGCAATTATTCACCCTTGCTTGCCCAGGAACAGTATCTCATTCCTAGTATCCACTGCCTCAGAAAATGAAGAACTTCTGATCCTGCACTCAACTTTGGAAGGCATCTTCTCTTAACAGTTTGGTTTCTACTTTCATTCTTTAATTTGATTTTGTTTGTTTTATAGTTTTCAATGGATTTCTCACAGATTCTGGCCGCCCATCAGGCATTTTCCTTACTTTGAAATCCCTTTATAATTATAAACACACATACATACACACACCTTCCATTATTTCTAGAGATCTGGCACAAGAGGGAGAGGTTGCTTGTGTTTCTTAAAACAGAAGAGGCACATTTCATTAGTATAGATTCAAGTTTCCATCTAATACCTTTAGAATTTAATTCTTTGAGTGAAGAATTTAAACTTGAGGTCCAAGATGACTTTGATTCAATAGGGGCCAGAGAAGACTATATTCATAGTATTTAATATGATTTAAAAAAAACATAAGAAATGTTAAGCTTTAGTTTTAAAGCTAGCAGGCATAAAACCCCTCTATATAAAAAGAGGCCAAGGAAGCAATTCTTTGTCAACTTGATCACCAATTAAGTGCCTAGGAGTGGCAGATGTAAGCTCCCCTATAAAAATCATGCCAACAAAAGACATCTATCCAGAAGAATCATGCCAAGGAAAGGCACAGATGGCTGGACAGCAGCAGCTATTAGTCTTTTTATAGGATTATGAGATAGCACAGTTGACATTCCAGTTGGCCCAGTGCCAATGACTAAGGTAATTAGAGATGCCAACATCAAAGTGTTTAGAGGCATACTCCCTCTTATGCCATCAAATATAGGTCAGAGCAGCAATTCTGGGTGGCAACTGAGTAGCCTTTATGCCACAGTAATAATTAGGTGGGAGAAGTTACCTGAATTATGAAAAGCAAAATAAGGTTCCAAAAGATACTACTAACTTGGGTGAGTCAGAATTCATGGAATCTTATTTTTTTCAATGGGTTATCATTTTCCCATAAATTCTAATATATTGCATTTTCAATATAATTCAATTAAAAATATTTCTTAATTTCTCATATGACTTCTTCTTTGACCCAATGAATTTTCAGAGAAGTGCTTAATTTTCAAATATTTCAGAACCTTCTAAATACCTAAATTATATTTACTTGTAATTTAATTCCTTTGGTGTCATGTTTCAGTCTTCTGAGATTTATTGAGCTTTCTTTTATAGACCATCATGTGGTCTGTGTTTAGTGAGTATTTCAAATGCATTTGAAAGTGAATTCTGCAGCTGTTGGTTACAGGTTCAATAAACAACTCATCTAGTCACTGGTGTTGAATGCGTCAAGTCTATTTTTCAGATGGTCTCTAAATTCAGGTGGGATATAATCAAAGTCATGCTTTGGCTCTCAAGGACTTGTTTCGGTTTTCTTCAGCTTTAGCTTGAACTTGCATATGAGCAACTGATGGTCTGTGCCACATCCCTTGGCCCTGTTTTGACTGATGTTATTGAGCTTCTGCATTGCCTCTTTCCACAGATAGAGTTGATTTGATTCCAGTGTATTCCATCTGGGGAGGTCCACATGTATAGCTACCATTAACGCTGTGCACAAAAGGTATTTGCAAGGAATAAGTTGTTGATCTTGGAAAATTTTATCATGCATTCCCTAGCAGCATTTCTGACACAAAAGTCGTATTTTCCAACTACTGATATGTCTGTTTCCAAGTTTTGCCTTCCAGTCACCAGCAATTATGAATACATCCTGATTGCATGTTTGGTCCATTTCAGACTACAGAAGTTGGGAAATAAATAAATAGATACATACATACTTCAATTTCTTCATACTTGGCTTTAGTGATTGGTGCATAAATTTGAGTAATAGTTGTACCAACTCATCTTCCTTATAGGTATATGGATATTATCACTGATAGCACTGTTTTTTATTATTGTCTTTAAGTGTACTTTTTGATGATGAATGTGACACCATTTATCTTCAATTTGTTATTCCTGGCATAGTAGACCATGTTGTTGTTGTTGTTAGGTGCCATCGAGTCATCTCTGACTCATAGCAACCCTATGTACAGCAGAACGAAACACTGCCCAGTCCTGTGCCAGCCCCATGATCCCTGCTATACCTGAGTCCATCTTTGTAGACATTGTATCAATCCATCTTATTGAGAGCCTTCTCCTTTTTCATTGACCATCCACTTTACCAAGCATAATATCCTTCTCCAGGAAATGGTCCCTTCTGACAACATGACCTAAGTAGGTAAGATGAAGTCTGGTCTTTCTTACTTCCAAGGAGCATTCCAGCTGCACTTTCTCCAGGACAGATTTGTTAGTTCTTTTAGCAGTCCATGGTACTTTTAGTATTCTTCACCAACACAACTCAAAAGCATCGAGTCTTCTTTGGTCTTCCTTATTCATTGTCCAACTCTCACATGCATATGAGGGGATTGAAAGTACCACAGCTTGTGTCAAGCGCATCTTAGTCTTCAAGGAGATATCTTTGCTCTTCAGCACTTGAAAGAGGTCTTTTGCAACAGATATGCCCAATGAAATACATCGTCTGATATCCTGACTGCTGCTTCCATTGGTGTTGATTGCAGAACCAAGTAATAGGATGTTTTTGACAAGTTCAATCTTTTCTCCATTTATCATGATGCTGCTTATTGGTCCAGTTGTGAGAATTTTTGTTTTCTTTATATTGAGGTGTAATCCATACTTCAGACTGTAGTCTTCAATCTTCATCAGTAAGTGCTTCAAGTCATCCTCACATTCAGCAAGCAAAGTTGTGTCATCAGCAAATGGTGTCACAGTCATCATCAAAAAGACATTTAAAAATAATCCTAAAGTACACTGCTATCAGTAATAATATCCATATACCTGTAAGGAAGACTAGTTAATACAACTATTATTTAAATTTATGCACCAATCACTAAAGCCAAAGATGAAGAAATTGAGGATTTTTACCAATTTCTGTAGTCAGTTGTATAGACCTTATGATTGTCCAATTCAAAATGGCCAATGCCAATCCATTTTGGCTCACTAATGCCTAGGATACTGATCTTTATACACTCCATTTCATTTTTGACAACTTGCAATTTTCCTAGACTCCTACTTTGTATTCTATATTCCAATTATTAATGAATGTTTGAAGCAGTTTCTTCCCATTTTGAGTTGTGCCACATCAGCAAATGAAGGTCCAGAAAACTTTACTCCATCCACATTACTAAGGTTGACTCTACTTTGAGGAAGCAGCTCTTCCCCAGTTGGACTTTGAGTGTCTTCTGGCTTGAGGAGTTCATCTTTGGGCACTATATCAGACAAAGTTTCACTGCTATTCATAAGGTTTTCACTGGCCAATTTTTTCAGAAGTGCATGGCCCTGTCCTTCTTCCTAGTCTTAGTCTTAGTCTGGAAGCTCTGCTGAAACCTGTCCACCATGGGTGACCCTGCTGATATTTGAAATACCAGTAGCATAGGTTTCAGCATCACAGCAACATGCAAGTCACCACAGTATGAAAAACTGACAGACAGTGAGAAATACCACATTACATTATTATTTTTGCTTTAAACAATTATCTTTTAAATAAATTTAAAAATGAGTAAAAAGGCTTTTTCATTAATCCATTTGTTTACCATTTCAGTAACTCTTCATGCCTCTGTGTTAATCCAACTTCATCAGATATCATTTTTCTTTTGCCTGAAGAAGTTCCCTTAACTTTTCTTGTAGTGCTGCTCACCTTGTGCTAAGTTCTCTCTGCATTCATTTTGTCAAAAATGTTTGTATTTCACTCTCTTTTTAAAGAGTATTTTCTCAGGATATATAATTTTATGTTGAGACCTTGATTTTTTTGTGGGGGGTGGTACACCAAAGATGTTGCTTCCTTACCTTTTAGCATTTTTTTTTTTTTTCTGTTGAGAAGTCAGCCATAATTTATATCAGTTTTTTCATCCTATTTTGCAATATGCTGTTCTTTTCTGAATATTTTAAGGCCTTCTTCGTATTTTTGCTTTCAATGGGCTTATTTACTTTGGATACATCCATAACTGGGTTGGTTTCTGAGTTATGTCACCATATGTGTTAATGGTTGGTTGTTGTTTGCTGTTGTTGGTTCTCTGTCCAAAGGACTCCCGTTAGCATCTGTTGTAAGGTTGGTCTGGTTTTAACAAATTCCCTTAATTTCTGCTCATCTGGAAATGGCCTAATTTCACCATCATATTTGAAGGACAGTTTTGCTGGGTATAGAACTCTTGGTTGGAAATTTTTCTCTTTCAGAATTTTATATATACCATCCCATTGTCTTCTTGCCTGCATGGTTTCTGCTGACAAATCTGAGCTTAGTCTTATTGGTTGCCCTTGTGGGTAATTTTTTGTTTTTCCTGTGCTGCTAGCATAGTGCCTAAGGCACTTGACTGCTAACCAAAAGGCTGGTGGTTCAAACCCACCAGCCATTCCTCGGAAGGAAGGTTGGGCAATCTACTTCTGTAGTGATACTGCCTTGGAAACCTAAGGAGGGGTTGCTATGAGTCGGGGCTAACTTGACGGCACATAACAACAACAACTGTGCTGCTTTCAGCATTCCTTCTTTGTCTTTGGTTTTAGTGTGTTTGATGAAGATATGTCTTGGTGATTTCCCTTTGGGGTCTATCATGTTTGGGGTTCACTGGACTTCCTGAATGGATATATTCTCATCTTTTATCATACCAGGAAAATACTCTTCCAAAAAATCTTTGACAAATTTTTCTGTGGTTTTGTCTGTCTCTTCCTGTTCTCGAATTCCGATTACAAGTAGGTTATTCCTTTTGATGGTATTCCACATGAACCTTAGGCTTTCTTCATTTTGTTTTGATCTTTTTTCTGATTGATTCCTTTCCAAAGAAGTATTGAGGTATTTGCCTTCAATCTCACTAATTCTGTCTTCCATTGATTTAATTCTATTCCTTGGCCCATTCATTGTGTTATCTATCTATTTCTGAAAATTTAGTTTTAATCTTCTGGATTTCTATCTGTAAATTTTTATATCATTCCATTCTTGTATTGTCTTTCAAAATTGTTCTAGGGATTTCTCTGTGTTTTCCTCAATTTTGTCAGTGTTTTCCTTGATCTATCTCTCAGTCCGTTGAAGGTACCTAAATATAATTCTTTTTAATTCCTTATCAGCGAGTTCCAATGCTGCATATTCCTCAGGGATGTGTTTTGGGTCTGTATCCTGGTCCCTTCTTTCTCCTGCTTTATCTTTTTTCTTTGTATGGACTGTGATGCTCTGTTGTCTCTGAGGCATTGTGACATTTTGTGTTTACATTTAATTGGTGATTGTATGCTGGAGTGACTTGCCTACAATTTTTGTTTTCTTTGTTCTGTTTGTATGTTATCTGTGTAATTGGGGTACTGTGCTATGGTCCTCTGTTTGCTAGTTGGCAGCACTTATACACTTACCACCTGTCTCTTCTCCCATAGTCTGCCCCTTGTATGTCCCCGCCATCCTTGGCAAATGAAGCCTAATCTCAGGTCCCTGGATTTTAAATGAAAATGCTTTCATTTTAAAATCCAAAATGGCCACAGATTATAAACATTCAAAATGGCTGTGCCCTCGATCACTTTAAATATCCAAAATGGCTGTCACTTGGAAACATTCAAAATGGCTGTGCCCTCGGTCACTTTAATTTTCTAAAATTACTGCCACTTGTAAATAATCAAAATGACTGCACCCTCCAGACAGCTGAAAGTCCACAGCTCAGGTTGTCTCCCTCCTTGCTGCTTTCCTTGCTAGTCATGAGCCATCAGCGCAGTCATCCCTGCAGCCGTTGGTGACCAAGACTGATCTTTAGGTCAATTCTCAAGTCCCAGCACCACTTGGAAATACTCAGGCTGTTGGTCCCTTCAGAGTAGCTGACAGTCCACTGCTCCAACATCTCCATACTGTTTTCATTCAGTTTTTTCCACTAGTTGGTGTCTAATCCACTTCTGTGTACTTCCTTTCAAAGCTTAGGGCTCCAGGATTGTATTCTGTATCTCTGTCAATTGGTTTCACTTTTCTTTGTTGAAGAGGGTCTGTGTAGCTTGTCTCCCTATTCCACCATCTTCCCCATCAGCATTCTTTTTTTTTTTTTTTTACACCCATAGGCACCTGGGGGTTTTGCCTCCATGACACGGGGTGCTTGCGCATGCACGCCCATGTGGCCAACGCTTGCCTGCGGGTGCGGCGCAGCAACCTGGCCCCCATCAGCATTCTTTAAGTATATGGAGAAAACAATTACTAACTTTATATGGAAAGGAAAGAGACCTCCGATAAGCAAAGCACTATTGAAGAAGAATAAAGTAGGAGATCTCATACTCCTGAATCTCAAAACCTACTATAAAGCCACAGTAGTCAAAACAACCTGATACTGGTACAAGGACAGACATATAGACCAGTGGAACAGAATTAAGAACCCAGAAATAGATCCATCGATGTATGGTCAGGTGATTTTTGACAAAGTGCTGAAATTCATTAAATGTGGAAGAGATGACCTCTTTAACAAATGGTGCTGGCAAAACTAGATATTCATTTGCAGAAAAATGAAACAAGATCCATACCTCACACCATACACAAAAACTAAATCCACATGGATCAAAGACTTAAATGTGAAACCTAAAACTATCAAATTCCTCAAGGAAAATATAGGGACAAATTTATGGGCCCTAATTTATGCCATAAATAGACTGTCAAGCATAACCCAAAATGCACAAATAGTTGAAGATAAACTAGAGGAACAGAACCTTCAAAAACTTAAATTTTTATGTGCTTCTAAAGACTTCTCCAGAAGAGGCAAAAGAGAACTTATCGATAGGGAAAAAATATCTGGCAATGACATGTCTGACAAGGGACTTATCTCTAAAATTTATAGGAAACTCTTAACACCTCAACACCAAAAAGATTAACAATCCAATTAAAAAATGGGCAGAAGACATGAATAGATATTTCACCAAAGAGAACATTCAGGTGGCCAGTAAATACGTGAAGAAATGCTCATGATCATTAACCATCAGAGGGATACAATTCAAAACAACAATGAGATACCATCTTACCCCACCACTAATGGCAAAGTTCAACAAGACAGAAAATAATAAATGCTGGCAAGGATGTGGAGAGATTGGGACTCTCATACACTGCTTATGGGACTGTGAAATGATACAATCACTGTGGAAAAGCAGTATGGGGATTCCTTAAAAAGCTATAATTAGAAATACCATTTGACCCAGCAATCCCATTACTTGGGTATATAACCTAAAGAAGTGAGAGGCAGGACAAGAACAGATATATGCACATCCATGTTCATCACAGCACTATTTACAACAGCAAAAAGATGGAAACAACCTAGGTGTCCATCAACAGAAGAATGGATAACCAAACTATGGTACATACACACAATGGAATACTATGCAACCCTAAAGAGTAACGCAGAATCAGCAAAACAC
>NW_006921633.1:15711360-15712068 GCF_000298275.1 Orycteropus afer afer
TTTTAATGACCTTTTGCTTTCTTCATGGATGATGTTCTTGACGGCATCCCAAAATTCCTCTGGTTTTCGATCACTGGTGTTCAATGCATTAAATCTATTCTTTAGATGGTCTCTAAATTATGTAGGGATATAATCAAGATCATATTTTGGCTCCTGTGGACTTGTTTTAATTGTCTTCATCCTCAACTTGAACTTGCATATGAGTAGTTGATGGTCTTTTTCGTAGTTAGCTTCTGGCCTTGTTTTGGCTGAAGATATTGCCATCACCTCCTCCCACAGATATAGTTGATCTGATTGCTGCATACTCCATCTGGTGAAGTCCACATGTACAGCTGACATTTATGTTGCTGATAAAAGGTATTTGCAACGAATAAGTCATTGGTCTTGCAAAATTCTATCATGCGATCTCCAGTGTTATTTCTACCACCAAGCCCATATTTTCCAACTACTGGTGATTCTTCTTTGTTTCCAACTTTTGAATACTAATCACCAGAGATAATCAACACATCTCGAGTGCATATTCAAACAATTTCAGACTGCAGAAGCTGGTAACAATCTTCAATTTTCTCATCTTTTCCTTTGGTGGTTGGTACATAAATAATAGTAGCATTAATTGGAATTCAAATAAATAAATTGAATAATAGTAGTATTAACTGGAGGAACCCGGGCAGAAGAGAAGTCAGCGCCAGGGTTACAGGTGAGGAGAGA
>NW_006921633.1:15714863-15718981 GCF_000298275.1 Orycteropus afer afer
AAAGTACCATGGACTGCTAAAAGAACTAACAGATCTGTCCTGAAGGAAGTGCAGCCAGAATGCTCCTTGGAAGCAAGAATGGTCAGACTTCGTCTCACCTATTTTGGTCATGTTGTAAGAAGGGACCATTCCCTGGAGAAGGATGTCATGCTTGGTAGGGTGGAGGGTCAACGATAGAGGGGGAAGCCTTCAATGAGATGGATTGACACGGTGGCTGCAAAGATGGCTCAAGTATAGCAGGGATTGTGGGGCTGGCGCGGGATCGGCCAGTGTTTCGTTCTGCTGTGCATGGGGTTGCTATGAGTCGGAAACGATTCGAGGGCACTTAACAACAACAACAACAGTATTAACTGGTCTATCTTATCAAACAAACTCATTGCCATCAAGTCAGATCCAACTCATAGCAACCCCTCCTTGGGTTTCTGAGGCAGTATCACTATGGAAGTAGATTGTCCAATTTGGGTTTGAACTGCTAGTTTTCTGGTCAGCAGTCACATGCCTTAGGCACTACACCACCAGAGTTCCTAGGTAGGTGTATGGATATTATCCTATCACTGACATCGTTGTACTTCCAACTCAGATCTTGAAACATTCTTTGCGACGATGAATGCCACGCCATTCCTTTTCAATTTGTCATTCCTGACATAGTAGATCATATGGTTATCTGATTTGAAATGGCCAAAAGCAGTCCATTTCAGCTCACCAATGCCCAGGATATTGACCTTTATGTATTCCATTTCATTTTTGACAACTTCAAATTTTCCTAGATTCGTAATTAGTACATTCCATGTTCCAGTTACTAATGGATGTTTGCAGCTGTTTCTTCCCATTTTGAGTCATGCCACATCAGGAAATGAAGATGCTGAAAGCTTTGTCATTCACCTCATTAGGGTTGACTCTACTTTAAGAAGGTAGCTCTTCCCCAGTCATATTTTGAGTGTCTTCTGACCTGAGGAACTCTGGTGGCATAGTGCCTAAGGCATGTGACTGGTAACCATAAGGCTGGCAGTTCACACCCACCAGTCACTCCTTGGAAGGAAGACTGAGCAATCTACTTCCGTAGAGATACTGCCTGAGAAACCTGAGGAGCAGTCACTCTGAGTAGGAATCGACTTGGCATCAGTCAGTTTGGTTTGGTTTTGGGTTCTGACCTGAGAGGCACATCTTCCAGCACTATATCAGACAATGTTTCAGGGCTATTCATAATGTTTTCCAGTAACATATCCTACAGTGTTTCACTGCTATTCATAATGTTTTCACTGGACAATTCTTTGAGGCATGGATTGCCCCTTCCTTCTTGTAAGTTTGTCTGAGTCTGGAAGCTCCACTGAAACCTGTCCACCATGTGTGACCCTGCTGGTATTTGAAGTACTGGTGGTATAGCCCCCAGCCTCACAGCAACACGTAAGCCCCCATAGTAAGACAAACTGACAGACACGTGGTGGATATGTAGTCAATTCTCATGATTTATTTTTTAATGAAGTATAATTTAAATTATACTTTATTAAAAAACAAACCATGAGAAGTGATGAAAAATTTCCAACTACAAGATTTTTACAAAAGACATTACTTACATACAAAGAAACAGTAGGAAAAAAAAGAAAAGAAAATACAAACCAAAATAAAACTGGTATAGCTATACTTTGAAATGAAGTAGATGGTAAGAGGAAGCAGAAGGTAAGTAGAATCAGAATACTCATTGAAATATTTCAACAAACAGATGCTGCCCTGGAGGCACTTACTTCGCTATGCCAAGAGATTTGGAAAACAGCTACCCAGCCAACTGACTGGAAGAGCTCCATATTTGTACCCATTCCAAAGGTGATCCCACAGAATGTGGAAATTATCATTAATATCATATCCAAGTAAAATTTACTGAAGATAATTAAAAAACGGTTGCAGCAGTATATTTACAGAAACTTTCCAGAAATGCAAGTTGGATTCAGAAGGGGACATGGAGCAAGGGATATCATAGCTGATGTCACATGAATCTTGGCTGAAAGCAAAGAATACCAGAAAGATGTTTACTTGTATTTTATTGACTATGCAAAGGCATTTGACTGTGTGGATCATAACAAATTGTGGATAACATTGAGAAGAATGGGAATTCCAGAACACTTGATTGTACTCATGAGGAACCTGTACACAGACCAGGAGGTTGTCGTTCTAACAGAACAAGGAGATACTGCATGGTTTAAATCAAGAAGGGAGTACATCAGGGTTGTATCCTTTCACCATACTTATTCAGTATGTATGCTGATCAAATCCTCCAAAAAGCTGTACTATATGAAGAATAACACAGAGTCAGGATTGGAGGAAGACTCATTAACAACCTGCGATATGAAATCCCGATCCAGATTTCAACAGAATTTTTTAAGGACATGGAAAAACTAATAAATAATTTCATATGGAAAGGAAAGAGACTTCGAATAAGCAGAGCACTTCTCAAGAAGAAAAACAAAGTGGGAGGTCTCACACTCCCAGATCTTAAGAACTACTGTATAGCCACAGTAGTCAAAACAGCATGGTATTGGTACAATGACAGACAGATAGACCAATGTAACAGAATCAAAAGTTCAGACATAGACCCATCCATCTATGAACAACTGATCTTTGACAAAGGCCCTAAGCCCATTAAATGGGGAAGAGATAGTCTCTTTAAAAAATGGTGCTGGCAAAACTGGATGTCCACCTGTAGAAAAATGAAACAAGACCAATACCTCACCCCAAAGACAAAAACAAACTCAAGCCGGATCAAAGACTTAAATGTAAAACCCAAAATAAAATTCATCAAAGATAAAATAGGGGCAAATCTAGGAGCCCTAATTTACAGCATAAATAGACTGTCAAGCATAACCCAGAATGTGCAGGAGACAGAAGAGAAGCTAGATGACTGGGACCTTTTAAACATTAAATTCTTGTGCGCATGAAAAGATTTCATCAAAAGGTTAAAAGAGAACCTACAGATTGGGAGAAAATATTTGCCTATGACATATCTGACAAAGGACTTATCTCCAAAATCTACAGGAAACTTCAACACCTCAACATCAAAAAGACAAATAACCCAATTTACAAATGGGCAAAAGACTTGAACAGACACTTCGCCAAAGAAGATATACAAGCAGCCAACAAACACATGAGAAATTGCTCATGAACATTAATCATTAGGAGATGCAAATGAAAGCAACAATGAGATATCATCTCACCCTACCAATAATAGCAAAGTTCAACAGATCAGATAATAACAAATGCTGGCGGAGTTGTGGAGAGATTGGAACTCTTGTGCACTGCTGGTGGGATTGTAAAATGGTACAATCATTGTGGCAAATGGTATGGCATTTCCTTAAAAAACTGAAAATAGAAGTACCATTTGATCCAGCAATTCCATTACCAGGTATATATCCTAAAGAGGTGAGAGATAGCGCACGTACAGACATATGTACACCTATGTTCATTGCAGCATAATTCACCATAGCAAAGAGATGGAAATAATCTAAATGCCCATCAATGAATGAGTGGATGGATAACCAAATTATGGTATATCCACACAATGGAATACTATGCCACATTAAAGAACAATGAGTGATATGCAAATCATCTTGCAACGTGGATGAACCTGGAGGACATTATGCTTAATGAAATAAGTCAATCGCAGAAGGATAAGTACTGTATGATCCCATTACTATAAAAAGATAGAGAAGGGTTTGCTTGGGAAAGGGAACTCACCTAGTTTACTGGGATGGGGAGGGAATGGAAGGGATTAATTTAGGGCTAGTTGGGGCTTACATGCTACATGGGTAGGGGGAAGACTATACGGGAAGGATATATGACCACCATGATAACTTTGGGAAATGAGAGGACACCGAACTGTGCACATAAGAGGTAGACAACAGATGTTAAAAGCAACCAATGTGTCCACAATAGCACATTGCCTTTAACACCAAACACTAGGCTATACAGATAAACACATAAACACCTGAGATGATCAGACAGGGGTCAGTGAACAGAGGTATACTCTAGACCAAGGATAGATTCAGCTGACGCTAATCTTGTACAGACACCAGTGATACAAAATACCTGCAGTCCTTACAGAAACAATAGAAGACAGACACAGAGTA
>NW_006921633.1:15719266-15732454 GCF_000298275.1 Orycteropus afer afer
ACAAGGGCATTTAGAAGCAATCAGCCGTAAGACACGATGGCCATCCAGACCAGAAGTGGATGATGCTTGGCTACCAATGCCAACCATTCAGGAAAGGATCTAATCTGTAGATCCTGGATAGAGTGGGAGGGAGAATGTGGAATCCAAAAATCCAAAAAGTGAATAATGACCAGAATTTCTGGTCAAATGAAATCTGGTGAGAGTCCCAATACTATGGCCCTGAAATACATTTGGTGCCTGGAATAAAACTCACCCCCAGGGGTGGGCTCTCAGCCCAATAGTTACTAGGATGTACATGCAGACCACTCAACCCAGGATGCCGAACCCACACACTCAATGGTAATACATCCCTTAGAGCAACAGACCATGGGACACCAGAGGACCAACATTCAAACAGAGGAACTGCAGGACAAACAGGAGTGCATAATTATGAGGGGCACATGGGGAGGGTTGCAGGGTAGGGAGAGGAGGAGACTGGGTTAGGGTTGGACATGGCGAATGGGGAATGAAACTAAATGTACATGTGATGTTGAATGTAAAACAAGCTCTTAAAATTAATAATTAAAAAAATAAATAAAATTGTGATAGGAGACACACACACACACACACACATGAAAAAAGAGCCTTCGATATGCAAAGGACACAGCCTTGCTTGCTGAAAGTGAAGATGACTTAAAGCACTTACTGATGAAGATCAAAGTCTATAGTCTTCAGTCACATCACGATAAATGGAGAAAAGATTGAAGTTGTCAGAGATGGCATTTTACTTGGATCCATCAAAGCAGAAGTCAAGAAATCAAACATTATATTACTCTGGGAAAATCTGCTGCAAAAGACCTTTTTAAAGTGTTAAGAAGCAAAGAGGCACTCTACTGGTATAATGCGTGAGGCCTTTGGTTGCTAACCAGAAGGCTGGTGGTTCAAACTTGCCAGCTGCTCCATGAAAGAAGATGAAGCAATCTATTTCTGTAAAGATTTATAGCCTTGGAAACCCATTGTGGGGGAGGGGATTCACAATGAGTGGAGATATACTTGATGACAGTGGGTTTGGTTTTTGTTTGTCGTTGTTGCTCATATGCATGTGAAAGATGGACAATGAATAAGGAAGACCAAAGAAGAGTTGATGTCTTTGAACTGCAGTATGGGCATGGAATGCCAGAAGAATGAACAAATCTGTCCTGGAAGAAGTACAGCCAGAATGCTCCTTTGAAGCAAGGATGTCCAGAATTCATCTCATTTACTTTGGTCGTGTGGTCATAAAGGACCATTGCTTGGAGAAGGATAGTATGCTTGGTAAAGTAGAGGGTCAGCAAAAACAGGAAAAACCCTTAACAAGATGGATAAACACATTGGTTGCAACAATGGGCTC
Organism: Orycteropus afer afer; assembly: GCF_000298275.1. NCBI lineage: Eukaryota > Metazoa > Chordata > Mammalia > Tubulidentata > Orycteropodidae > Orycteropus > Orycteropus afer. The sequence continues at coordinate 15,720,636 of NW_006921633.1, forward strand.
AAGTATAGCAAGGATTGTGAGGATGGTGCATGACCAGGTATTGTTTTGTTCTGTTGTACATAGGGTCACTATGAATCAGAGTCAACTTGATGACACCTAGAACAACAGGAGGAAAAAGATTGGGATTATAGACATAAAAAAATAAAGAAATAACAAAATCCACCTTTATTAGAGTAGGTAAGTAGCAGAGATAAGAAAGAAGAGATAAGGAGGGAAAGTCAATAAGGTGAAAAACATCTCAAAAAGTGATCCAATTAGAGGAGGAAGATGGTGTCATACCTGTACCCCACATATTTGTTCCTTCTAGCATCTTCATTTCTGAAAAACGAGGTACAGCAGTCTGAAGCAGGGATTGTGAACCTGTGAACAGCTCAGTAAGTTATTGTGGGCCAGATTTAGTGGAGACGGAAGTGAAAAAAAGCACAGTAAACAGCTAGGAAAAATAAAGGGACCTGCCTAGCCAGTAGGGGAGAGGCAGAGAAGCAGAAAACTCTTCAGCAATACAGGAGAGAGCCATGGACGGGGAAAAAAAAAAAAAAAAAGGGACACCACAGAACCAATAGCAGCTTCAGGGGCTCAGACAACCCACACCAGGAGCTTCTGACAGTAACCTCGGGAACTGAGCTGAGAAAGTGGATAACATTTCTGAGAAGCAAAGCAAAAACACCTGTGGCTCAGGATGCCATTGAGTTGAGAGCAGCAAGGGGGAAGGGAGGAAACTCATTATAGGCAGGCAGGTGCTGGGACGAGCTCGCAGCACCAGGCTGGGATTCAGCTCTTCTATGACAGCTTTTTAGCACAGAGTGGGCCTGGTTATGGGTTTTTTGTGGCTTTCTGACCCAAGTGGAAAGTAGCAGCCCCTTAACCATTGGGGTCGTTGCCAATTTTAAACCTCAGGTCTGTGAGCGACAAAAAAATGTCATCATGAGTAGCCATCCCAAGCAGACTCAAAACAAAACCCTGGAGCCAGCAGAAATGAAGGAAATGCAGAAAGCAAGGATTCACTACTGGCACCTTTTTCTTTTCTTCCTCTTTTTTCATGGTGAGATTGGGAATTACCTCTATGGTGCAATCTATTGGAGCAGCTGAGTAGCTGCTTTGGGTATGTGGTCTGCTTCCTGTATATAAGAAACAGCTTTGGGAATGGTTTCTAGCTTACGGCATGCTTGAACCCTGCATGTAGCCATGTCATTGTTCAGCAGCCTGCCATGCTCTGCTGACCTTGGAACTTTCAATGGACTTGAATTAATGGCCTGCTGTGTGGTTTGGTAACATTAGGACTGTGTCTTTTTACTTGTCGGCCTTGGGCTTGTCAGCCTCAGCAGCCAGTAGCTGCCTGAGTGAAGATATGCCTCTATTGTCAGTGGGCCGGGAGCAGGAGGCAGAGCTGAAGCCCAAGGCTGAAGGGCTTTCACCCAGTCCCTAGAGCCTGGCACTTTGAATTCAGACTTAAAGCCTCCAAATTGTAAGAGAAAAAACTCTTGTGTCTTCAGTCCATCCCATTTGTGGTATATTCCTGTCACAGTGGTACTAGGTAACCAGAACAACCCCTGACTAAATATTCAGTTAACAAGGATGAAGAACAGGCAATAGAATTATCTGGGAAGAAATTCAGAATATATGTATATAGAACCCTAAAAGAGCTCAAAGAAACCACAAAAAGAATTAAAGAGCACACAGACAATACCCTGGAAGAATTCAAGAAAACTATTCAAGAACAAAATAACAAGATTAACATGCAGTCAGAACTCATACAAAAACAACAATTAGAAATCCAGAACATGAACACTAAAATTAGAGATACACAACACAGTGAAAGGACAAAAAAAAATAGACTATAACTAGCTGAAGAACACATTTGACAACTAGAGGATAAATCTCTTGACACCAGCCTGTATGAAGAAAAATCAGAACTTATTTAAGAGAAATGAAGAGAACCTAAGAGTTATATGGGATGATGTGAAAAGAAACAACATATGCCTCAATGGAATACCAGAACAAGAGGAGGCGCAAAAAAAAACAAAAACAAAACACAAAAAAAACCACTGAGAATAACATGGAAGGCTGGCTAACAGAAAATTTCCCCTATATCATGAAAGAAGAAGAGATGTTTGTCCAAGAAGCTCAACAGTCTCCATACAGGATAGATCCCAAGAGACAGTCACCAAGACATATCATAATCAAAGTCTCCAAAGCCAAACAAAGAAAGAATCTTGTAAGCAGTCCGGGGTAAAAAAGAAATGTCACCTACAATGGACGAGCAATTAGATTCAGTTCTCATAACCCTAAAGAAACCATGAAGGCAAGAAGACAATGGGATGGCATATATAAAACAATGAAGGAAAAGAACTTCCAATCAAGAATTCTGTATCCAGCAAAATTGTCCATCAAATATCAGGGTGAAATCAAGATATTCTCAGACAAACAGAAATTAAGGGATTTTGTGAAAACCAGAGCAACCCTACAAGAAATGCTTAAGGAAGTCCTTCCAATAGAGAACACACAATAGAGAGCAACAAATTACAATCAGGACACTTGACATCAATACTTTAAAACCAAATCAGAAATAGATGTTCACAATAAGCTCATAAAACATTGTACACAAAGAAACAAGGGAGTCAATCTGCACATGACACCAGAAACAAAGCAAATAGAGGGAATAAAAGAAAAGTACAAAACTTCCAAATGGAGAGAAAGATAGCACAATGTTCTTATAGAACATACTATTCCAAAATTAAAGAGACAAGAATTCACTCCAAGGTAACCACAGAGAGAATTAACAATCCCCCTAAGCAAACCCAGAAAAAAGGAAAACATTTGGGCTTAGTAAGCACAAAACCAATAATAAAGAAGAAAAGAGAAGAAACACTTGATAACAAAAATAACTCAGCACAGAAAAGTATTTGGACCAAGGAAATCTCCAACAACATGATAAAGAACACCAGAGAATGACAGCAATCAATTCATACCTATCACTAGCACTCAGTGTGACTGGACTAAATGCACCAGTCAAGAGAAAAGGAATGGCTGATTGGATAAGAAAATAAGGCTCATCAGTATGCTGCCTACAAGAGACTCACCTTAGACACAAAGATAAAAACAAATTAAAAGTTAAGAGGTGAAAAAAATATAAAACAAGCAAATGATAACCAAAAAAGAGCAGGAGTGGGAATACTTCTGATAAAATAGACTTCAAGGTGATAAGCAGCACAAGGGACAAAGAAGGACAATATATGATGCTGAAAGGGTCAATTGACCAAGAAGACATTACCATAATAAATATCTATGCACCCAATGAAAGTACTCCTAAATACATGAAGCAAATATTAAATGAATTGAAAAAGATAATAGACTACTACAGTAGTAGTAGTTGTTGTTGTTGTTATATGCCATCGAGTCAGCCCCGACTCATAGAGACCCCTCCTTGGGTTTCCGAGGCAGTATCACTACGGAAGTAGGATTGCCCAACCTTCCTTCCAAGGAGTGGCTGGTGGGTTTGAACCGCCAGCCTTCTGGTGAGCAGGCAAATGCCTTAGCCACTATGCTACCAGAGCTCCCACAGTAGTAGTAGGAGACTTTAACATATCACTTTCAAGAAGGGACAGATCGACTAGAAAAAAACTCAACAAACATAAAGAAGAACTCAACAACACAATCAGCCAACTGAATCTCATAGACATATACAGAGTACTCCACCCAACAAAAGCACAACTCACATTCTTTTCCACACATGGATCATTCTCCAGAATAGATCATATGTTAGGATATAAAACAAACCTCAAAGAATTTAAAAACAGTGAAATACTACAAAGCATATTCTTGGACCACAATGCTATAAAATTAGAAACCAATAATAGGAAAATCAAGGACAAAAATGTCAAACATATGGAAGATGAAAATACACTGCTCAAAAACTACTAGGTAACAGAAGAAATAAAATGTGAAGTAAAAGAAGTTCCTAGAAACAAACAAGAATGAAGATATAGCTTACCAAAACCTATGGGACACAGCAAAAGCAGCACTCAGAGATCAGATTACAGCAATAAATGCAAACAGCAAAAAAAAGGAAACAAAATCAACATTCTAACTCAACAACTCCAACAATTAGGAAAAAAGCAACAAAAGAAACCTACAGTATCCAAAAATAAGGAAATATAAAGATGAGAGCAGAAATAAACGAAGCAGAAAACAAAAACACAATAGAGATAATCAACAAAACAAGAAGCTGGTTCTTTGAAAAGATTAACAAAATTGACAAACCACTGGCAAATCTAACAAAAGAAAAGAATGAGAAGATGCAAATAATAAGAATAATAAATAAAAAGGGCAACATCACAACAGAACTGCAATAAAAAAGATACTGAAAGAATGTTATGAAGAACTATACTCCAACAAATTCAACAACCTAGAAGAGATGGACAAGTTTCTAGAAAGATAAGACCTACCTAAATGATCTCAGTCGGAAAGAGAATATTTGAACAGACCAGTAAGTAACAAAGGAAGAAATTGAACAGGTCATAAAAAAACTTCCCACAAGAAAAAGTCATGGCCCTAATGGCCTCACTGGAGAATTTTACCAAACATTCAGGGCAGAGTTGACACCTATACTACTCAAACTATTCCAGACCAGAGAAAAAGATGGAATACTTTCAAATTCATTTTATGAAGACAGCATAACACTAATACCAAAACCAAGGAAAGACACCACTAAAAAGGAGAACTACTGACCAATATCCCTCCTCAATATAAATGCAAAAATCTTTAACAAAAATCTTAGCCAACAGAATTCAACAACATATCAAAATAATAATACATCCTGACCAAGTGGGATTCATACCTGATATGCAAGGATGGCTCAACATCAGAAAAACAATCAGTGTAATCCACCACATAAACAAAACAAAGCAAAAGAACCATATGATCATATTGATCGACACAGAAAAGGCATATGATAAAATCCAACACCTGCACCTGTTCAGAACTCTCAGCAAAATAGGGATAGAAGGGAAATTCCTCAACATAATAAAGGGCATATATGAAAAGCTAAAGGCCAGCATTATTATTAATGGAGAAAGACTCAAAGCATTCCCATTACAAACAGGAACCAGACAAGGATGCCCTCTATTACCACTTCTATTTAACACTGTATTGGAAGTCCTAGCCAGGGCAATAAGGCAAGAAAGAGAAATAAAAGGCATATAAATTGTCAAAGAAGTAAAGCTATCTCTATTTGCAGATGACATGATCCTACACATAGAAAACTTAAGAGACTCAGCAAAAAAAAAAAAAAAGTGGAACTAATAGAGAGGTTCAGCAAAGTGGCAGGATACAAGGTCAACATACAAAAATCAGTTGGATTCATCTACGCCAACAAAGAGTCCTCTGATAAAGAAATAAAGAAAAAAAGTAAAAAAAAATAAAAAGAAACAAGGAAAATAATACCATTTATAATAGTTACTAAAAAGACAAAATATCTAGGAAAAAGTCTTACCAGAGACAAAAAAAGACCTATACAAAGAAAACTATAAAGCACTACTACAAGAAACTACAAGTGATCTACATAAATGGAAGAATCTGTCTTGTTCATGGATGTTGTTATATGCCGTTAAGTCAGACTCAACTCCCAGCAACCCCTTCTTGGGTTTCCGAGGTGGTATCATTTATAGTAGGTGGTATCACAACCTTCCTTCCAAGGAATGGCTGGTGGGTTTGAACTGCCAGCCTTCTGGTTAGCACTATGCTACCAGAGGTGCCTTAGGCACTATGCTACCAGAGTTCATAGGAAGACTAAATATTGTGAAAATGTCAAAACTACCCAAAGCAGTCTACACATTTAATGTAATGCCAGAGGCTAATACCAGTATATCCACATTACTGCATTACCACTAACACTAAACACCAGGCTACAGATAAATGCATTGACAACTGAGAAGATCAGATGGGGGTCAGTGAACAGGAATATACTCTAGACCAATGATAGATTCAGCTGAGAATAATCTTACACAGATACTAGTGATACAAAATAACCACAATCATTACAGAAGCAACAGAAGACAGACTTGGAGTAATCCCTCAGAGACAGCCAAACACCTCAGGAGAGAGAACCACCGGGTCTGCTGACTTAGGACCATAGTACTGGGGGACATCAGGCTCAGTTGGCACAACATAATACATGTAATCTTGTTCCACAACCGACTTTGGTGAGTAGCGACTGGGGTCTTAAAAGCTTTTGAGCAGACATCTAAGATGCAGCTATTGGCCTCCTCTTGTCTGAAGCAAAGAAGAGTGAAGAAAACCAAGGGTATTTGGAAACAATCAGCCCTAGGATATGACGGACCTCGAGACCAGAAGAACTAGATGGTGCCCAGCTACCAATGCCAATCACTCAGGAAGGGATCAAAACTGGAGATCCTGGATAAAATGGAAGGAAAAGCGTGGAACAAAATTAAAAAACACAGTAACAACCAGAATTACTGGTCAGATGGAGTCAGATGGAGTCTGGTGGGACCCACATGCAGAAGACCCAACCCAGGGCGATGTACCCACCTACTCTACAGAGATACACCCTTGCAGCAATTAGCGATGGGGCACCAGAGGGGCAGCATTCACATGGAGGGAAAGCTGGACAGAAAGAAGTACATAACTAAGAAGGGCACAGGGATGGGGGGGTCAACTGGAAAGAGAGAGGAGTAGAGTGGGTTATAGTTGGGGATAGTAATCGGAGAGTGAAACCAAATGTACACGAACTGTTGAATGTAAAACAAACTCTGCTCTGTAAATTTGCACCCAAAGCACAATAAAATAAATAAATAAATAAACAAGTACAGAACAACAACAAAAAAAAATGTGATGCAATTAAATTTCTGACATTATGGTATCTACCTATGTAGGTTTTGATGAAAATAATAAAACTTTCCCTTAATATACTAACTGGCCTGCTCAACTAGACATAACAAAACAAATGACAAATAACAGAAAGTTCCTACTTATGAAAGAAATTAGATTGTTTTCCATGATCAATGAAAGCATAATTATATGAATGATGTAAATTTATAATTTAAGTATCAAACTGAACCCAAAGGCAAGTGATGTAATGAAATGAACACATATTAACATCTAAAATGTCAAAGCTTAATTTAAAGTACAAAATGTGTTCATTCTACAAAAGATTTGGGTACAAAACCCCCCAGAATGTTTTCTTGTTTGAAGAACGTTTTGCTCTATTGTTTTTGACAGCAGTGAAGTCCTACGTGGCGCAGAATACGCTATGCAATCCTGCCTTTGTTCATCTGACTTCACTGTGACATTGCGGCGCAAGATCCTATAAAACAAGAACCTGATGTAGAGCACAAGGGGTGGTCAGTTTTACTTTTCTGTAGCTAACAAATGAGAGGACTAACATGTACATGAAGTTTGGAACTTCTTGGATCTACTTTACACTTAAAAATACATCTGAGAACATGCATAATTTATTACTTCTTACTAAAATCGAAGGAATAAACTCAGCATATTTAAGATCTACAGATATATTTTGCCTTGTCCTAGCTTCTGTAGTGGTACTTCTACAGAGAATGTATTAGAGAGACATTTAAGATTATTAGATAGAAAGGTTTCATCCTTTCATATCAAAGTACATGAATAGAAAAGTTCAGGAATTATTAATTCTTCTTAGAAAACATTAGAAAAAAAAAAACCTTTGGGCTCTGGCAAGCAAAATGTCAACAAGTCAAAAAATACTAGATGGCTATTGACCAGTTTCATGAAGGCAAAACTGCAAGCCAAGATGGAATAATGTCTTTTCCACCATGTGTCTAATGCTGAAAATGACACTAATCCTTTTTAATGGTCATAAAAGCTGACAACTTACTCAGCCTTAGAACTGAAAGCACAAAATCATCTCTGGGAATGACTCACCATAAACAGGTCACGAGCACCAATGTCAACAGCTAAGAGAAATGCCTTTTCAAATCGTTGGTACCTACGGTAAAGAAAGGTTATATATTAGTTGTGAACTAAACTATGTAAAGAGAGAGCTGTCCATTCAATGTATTTACATGTTTTGTTTGCTCTTCTGATGGGAAAAATCTTTTCATATAACAGTGATTTAGCCTGCTGCAGTCTTTCATATGGGAAATGTCATTGCACATTGGAGGAACTAAGGTACAGAGCATGTGGGGGCCTAAGCATAGCCTTTAAGGACTGACATAGCAAGCATAGACACAGGTGAAGGTAGGAACATGACATCTGAGAACATGTTATTTGCTAACTTTTCACTTTATTGTGTTTGTAAGCTAAAAATTTGAGGAATTTAACAGGATGTTGTTAGGCATCGTCGAGTTGGTTCCAACTCAAAGCGTCTCTATGTACAATGCAACAAAACACTGCCTGGTACAGTGCCATCCTGACAATTGTTGCTATGCTTAACCCCACGATTGCAGACAGGGTGTCTGTCTGTCTCATTGAGGGTTTTTCTCTTTTTCCTGATCCTCTCCTTTACCAAGCATGATACCCTTTCTCCAGGGACTGAGCCCTCCTGATAACATGACCAAAGTACATGAGACAAAATCTTGCCATCATTGCTTCTAAAGAGCATTCTGAATGTACTTCCTTCGATACAAGTTTTTCTTCTGGCAGTCCAGGATGTATTCAATATTCTATGTCAACACCCTAATTCTAAGGCATTAATTCTTCTTCCATCTTCCTTATTCATTATCCAGCTTTCACATTAAAAAAAAAAAAAAAAACACAGTGCACTGCCGTCGAGTCAAATTCACATGGATACAAAAAAAATTAAAAAAAAAAACCCAAACTCACTGCCAGAAAGTCAATTCTGACTCATAGCCACTCTCTTTGGGTTTCTGAGGTGGTAAATCTTTACAGAAGTGGATTTCTCAGTCTTCCTTCTGTGCCTTCCGTGGAGTGGCTGGTGGGTTTAAACTGCCAGCCTTCTGGTTAGCAGTCTACTGCCTGAGGCACTATGCCACCAGAGCTCCTTTTTCCACATGCATAGGAAGCAATTAAAAATACCAGGGCTTGCACCAGGTGCACCTTAATCTTCAAAGTGACGTCCTTGCTTTAAAACACTTTAAAGAGGTCTTTTGCAGTAGATTTGCCCAACGAATACATCGTTTGATTTATTGATTGGTGCTCCCATGGGCACTGGTTGTGGAACAAAGTAAAATTAAATCCTTGACAACTTCAATATTTTCTCCGTTTGTCATGATGTTGCTTATTGATCCAGTGTGAAGATTTTTGCTTTCTTTCTGTTGAACTTTGATACTGAAGATTATTTTCTTTGATCTTCATCACTAAGTGCTTCAAGTCCTTTTCATTTTCATCAAGCAAGGTTGAGTCATCTGCATAAGTTGTTAATGAGTCTTCCTCCAATCCTGACTCTACGTTGTTCTTCATATAGTCCAGCTTCTTGGCTTATTTTTTCAGCATACAGATTGAATAAGTATGGTGAAAGGATACAGCCCTGATACACACTCTTCCTGATTTTACACCATGCAGTATCACTTTGTTCTGTTCAAATGACTGCCTGTTAGTCTATGTACAGGTTCCTCATGAGGACAGTTAAGTGTTCGGGAATTCCCATTCTTCACAATGTTATACATAATTTATTATGATCCATACAGTTGAATGCCTTTGCATAGTCAATAAAACACAGATAAACATCTTAGTGGTATTCTTTTTTTTTAGTTAAGATCCATCTGACATCACTAACAATATCCCTTGTTCTATGCACTCTTCTGAATCCATCTTGAATTTCTCAATGTTCCCTGCTGATGTACTGTTGTAACTATTTTGGATTATTTTCAGCAAAATTTTACTTGTGTAAAATTGTGTTTGATATTCCTTGATAATTTCCACATTCTGTTGGCTCACCTTTCTTTGGAATGAGCATAAATATGGATCCCTTACAGTCAGTTGGCTAGTAGTGGTCTTCAAAATTTCTTGCCATAGAAATTGAACATTTTCAACTTGCATCCATTTGTTAAAACATCTCAATGAGTATACCATCAATTCCTGTAGCCTTGTTTTCACCAGTTCCTTCAGTGAAGCTTGGACTTCTTCCTTCAATACCATAGATTCTTGATCATACACTACCTCCTGAAATGGCTGAACATTGATCAGGTTTTTCTTGGGGTAGAATGACTCTGTATATTATTTCCACCATTGTTAGATGCTTCTTGCATTGTTTAATATTTTGCCCAGAGAATCCTTCTATATTACAACTCAAGGCTTGATTTTTTTCTTCTATTCTTTCAGCTTGAGAAACATTGAGCATGTTCTTCCCTTTTGATTTTCTAACTCCAGGTCCTTGCACATTTCATTATAATACTTTACTTTGTCTTCTCGAGCCATTCTTACATCAGCATTTCTTCCATCCTCCTTAGCTACTCTACCTTCAAAAACAAGTTTCAGAGTCTCTTTGGATATTCATTTTGGACTTTTCTTTCTTTCCTGTCTTTTTAATGACCTTTTGCTTTTTTCATGTATGACTTCCTTGATGTTTTCCCACAACTCATCTGGTCTTCAGTCATTGCTGTTCAATGTGTCAAATCTGTTTTTCAGATGGTCTCTAAACTCAGGTGTGACGTACAGAAGGCCATACTTTCACTCCCACAGACTTGTTTTAATTTTCTTCAGTTTCAACTTAAACTTGTATAATGGATGTTCTGTTCCACAGTTGCCCCTTCACTCTTTCCACAGATGTAATCAATTTGATTCTTGGGAATTCCATCTGGCAAGATCCACATGAATAGCTGCCATTTATGTTGTTGAAAAAAGCATCTAGAATGAACAAATTATTGGTCTTGCAAAATTCTATCATGCATTCTCTGGCAGCATCTCTGTCACCAAGGCCGTATTTTCTAGCTATAGATGTTTTTTTTCTGTTTCCAGTTTTCATATTCCTATCACCAATAATTATCAATGCATCTTGATTACATGTTTGGTTAATTTCAGACTGCAGAAGTTGGTAAAAACATTCACTGTCTTCATCTTTGGCTTTAGTGGTTGTGCATAAATTTGAATAATAGTAATATTACCTTGTCTTCTTTGTAGATATATAGATATTATCCTATCATTAGTAGCAGTGCACTTTAGGATAGACCTGGAAATGTTCATTTTGAGAATGAATGCAACACCATTCCTCTTCAATGTGCCACTCTCAGCATAGTAGACTATATGATGGTCCAATTGAATATGGTCAATACCAGTCCATTTCAGCTCCTTTTGCATCTGATATCATTTTTGATGATTTCTAATTTTCCTAGTTTTACACTCCATACATTCTATGCTCTGATTATTCATGGATGTTTGCAGCTGTTTCTTCTCATTTTGAGTCATGCCACTTATGACTCAAGGTCCTGAAAGCTTTACTCCATTCATGTCATTAAGATCAATTCTACTTTGAGAGAGCAGCTCTTCCCCAGTCATATTTTGAGTGTCTTCAGATCTGAGGGGCTCATCTTCCTGCACTATAGCAGACAATGTTTCACTGCCATTAATAAAGTTTTCAGTGACCAATTCATTCAGAAGTAGACTGCCACAACCTTCTTCCTACTACTTGTTAGTCTGGAAGCTCCACTGAAGCTTGTCCACCTTGAGTGGACCTTGCTGGTATTTGAAACACTGGTGGCATAGCCTCCAGCTTCACAGCAACATACAAGCTACCACAGTATGAGAAAATGACAGACAAGAGGTTCCCGCAAGATGGCGGACTAGGCAGAAGGACTGCACAGACCCTCTTCAACAAAGAAAAGGGAAACCAATTAACACAGACACAGAAGACAATCTTGGACCACTGAGCC
>NW_006921633.1:15740499-15744530 GCF_000298275.1 Orycteropus afer afer
CAATCATGGGAGAAGGAAGGGCTGCTTATGCACAGGGAGACAGCTCAGGGGGCAGGAGAGTATGGAGGGATGGACACTGGGAAGTGGTACTATGGGGAGGAAGTTGGAGGGGAGCTGTTGCATTGTGGTAAACTGTGGTCAATGATATGAGACAAAGTATATGTGAACTGCTTGTGGAAAGTGAATTTGCTCTGTAATTCTTCACCCAAATCACAATAAATAAATAAATTAATTAATTAATTTAAAAAAAAGGGAAAAAAAAATGACAGACAAGTGGTGGAACAGGATGATCACCATTAAAAAGTCATACAGTTATATTTTTTGTGCTTTTTTAGCACAATATTTGAGAAGTGAAATGTTACATTAGTACAAATATCTCGTATCTGTGATTTTGAAATAAAACACTTCCTAGGCTGTTGTAAAATGACAGTATGAAATTATTTTTATTTTTTTTAGTATCACTTTTCTATTCTTTTTCACAATTGTATTCTCTTTCCCTGAAGTACAGTTTTGAGGTTTTTCTTTGTAAAAGTTTAATTTTAGGCTAAGATACATGACAATAAGCTCCAGTTTATATTAGTAACATTTATACAAAGTTTAAGATCTTAAGGGAAATGGATGTCATAAACATAACTGCTGCAGAGGATTTTGGAATAAAAGATTCTTTATATTTTGTCTGAGTGCTGAGATTTACATCAGATAGTTATAACTATTAGGTTTTCTGACTCTAAAAACAAGCAGGTTAATAAGCAAGTTATTGTCTGTTCTGTATCCTGTACTGCACATAGTTAAATATGGTGGCAGAAAGTATAATAAAGATATGAAATAAAAAATAACAGAAGTATGGAATATTATCAGTAAGTTTTATAAATTCCATTAGTGAACTAGCTAAAATAAAATTCAGACAAACAAGGGTTAATACTACCTGTGAGTCATAATATGTACAGTGTCTTAGTTACCTAGTGCTGCTATAATGGAAGTATCAGGAGTGGATGGCTTTAACAAACAAAAATTTATTCTCTTAAAGTTTCAGAGGCTAGAAGTCCAAACTCAGGGAGACAGCTCTAGGGGAAGGCTTTTTCTCTCTGTTGGCTCACCATTGTCTCCTTTTAGCATTTGTGGGCCTGGCATTCCTTGGAGATCTCCACATGTTTTGGCATCAGTCTATCCCTGGGTCTAGGAGGTTCCCCGCATAGGGACACTAGGTGAAAGGATGTGCTCTGCTCTCAGGTCTTCTTTCTTGGTGGTAGGGTACCTCTCCCTCTCTGCTTACTTCTCTCTCCTTTTACCTCATGTAAGATAAAAGGGTGATATAGGCCATATCTCAGAAAACCTCCCCTTATATTGGATCAGGCCTGTGACTTCAGTAAGGGTGCTGTATCTCACCCTAATCCCTTACCACTGATTGGCTGATGGCATCAGATCACATGAAGGGGGGAGTGATTAGGTCATTATGTAACTACCAAATTACAGCATTACATAACTGTAAAACTACTGAGATTCATGGCCTAACCAAGTTCACACATATTTTGGGGGGACATAATTCAATTCATAACATTCCACCCTCCTGCTCACCCCCCAAAATTCATGTCTTTGCCACATATAAAACACATTCACCCCATCAAATTATCCTAAAAGTCTTAAATTGAGTCCAAGTCCAAATTCTGTCCTGGGGCAAAATTCCTCTTCTGTGAATCTAGAATACAAGTTATCCATTTCCAAAGTACAATGATGAAACTGACACAAGATTGACATTTCTAACACAAATGGGAGAAACTGGAAGGAAAGAAGGGACAATGGGAACCAAGCAAGGGCCCTGGGCCCTGGGCTTACAGCTCTGCCTTCTAGGCTCACTAGGATACCTCTGCTCACTCAGCTTTGGGTCGCCCCATTCTCTTAGTTAATCTGAGTGGCGACCCCAGCTTATCTCCAGCAGGCCCCGTTCCACTGCCTCTTGGACATGGCAGCCTATTCCCTCAGCTTTGGGCAGCAGCTCTGGCCCCATCCCACTGGCACTTGTAAGTGGCAGCTCCACACTTTGGGATCAAGTTGGTGAAGATCTGACTCTGAAACCTAGGAGGCTACTACCCCATCCTTAGCAAATCCATAAGCCGTGGCCCCACACTTTGAGACTCTAAGGGTTGTAGTCCTACCCTCTGAGACTGATGCAGCTCTGTTTCCCATTCTCCTTGACTCTTCAGCTTCTGCTTCCTAGTTCCTTGGTCTCTCAAAGAAGTCACCATGGCCTCTGCTCTACTCAGCTGTTACAGAGCTCTTTATCTCTATCAATAAGTGCCTGAGGACACACTACTCCACCAGTAAGCCTAAGTTTGAAGGTTCTTAGCTCTCTTGTTTCTTGGGTCAGCAAGCACAGCAGCACCACCAAGTGCCCAGAGGCGCCATGCTCTACCAGGAAGCGTCCTGCTTGAGACATTCAGCTCTCTTGTTCTATGGGTCAGCTCCTACAACTATCTGCTGATTCTGCTGCCATCATTTCTATGCCACTGCTTCTCACCATCTACACTGTCTGTCTCCTCACTTTCCTCTAACCCCTCAGCAGAACTGCCTTTGATGTCCACAGTTTCACCAACAGTCTTTTCAAGGAAATCTAGGATTGACTCTTACTCAATTCCAAAACTGCTTCCACATTTTAGGTATCTGTTAAAGGAACACCCCACTTTTTGGTACCAAAGTCTTAGTTATGTAGTGATGCTATAACAAATACCACAAGTGAATAGCTTTACCAAACAAAAACTTGCTCTCTCACAGTTTAGGCTAAAAGTCTGAATTCTAAGTGCTGGCTCCAGCGGAAAGCTTTCTCTTTCTGTTGGCTCACAGTTTAGGAGGAAGGTCCTTGTCTTCTTTCAGCATTTGTGGCATGGTATTCCTTGGAGATCTCTATGCATCTTGGCATCAATCTGTCCCTGAGTTTAGGAAGCTCCCAGCACAGGGACCCCAGGTCTAAAGGATGTGCTTCACTCCTGGCTCTTCTTCTCCAGTGGAAGGAAGTCCCGCTCTCTCTTTGGTTACTTCTTTCTCCTTGTATCTCTTGTAAGATAAAACGTAATGCAGGCCATACCCCAGGGAAACTCTTTAAGTTCAGGCCTATTAATCCAGTAAGGGTGTTGCATCCCACCCTAATCCCCTTACCACTGACTGGCTGATCACATCAGATCACATCATGAAGGGTGATTACATCATTACACAACTAACTGGCCAACCACCTGAAATTCATGGCCTAGCCAAGTTGACACATATTTTTGTGGGACACAATTCAATCCATAACATTCAACCTAAAGCACATGTACATTTTCCTTTTTTTTTTTTTTTTTTTTTTGATGACTGTTTCTTCTGTGTCCTCCTAGTCCTCCTAGTATCTGCCCTATTCTCTCTCTGCCATGGGAGATCATAAAGCAATTCTGTTTATTTTGTGGGTGAAGAGTATCCTGCTCCAGGAAGCTTACTGATTCACTATATATTCAGTAGAGGTAGGGTGTACTGAGAAGGAAATTAGAGGATTAGCAAGTTACACTACTTGGCTATGCATTTGCTGCCATTTTGCATTTTTTCTCACTCTAATGGAAGCACTCTAGTAATAATAACCATTCATCTTCTAATGAGAAAACCTAGAGATATTTTTCTTTCCTAACCTCTCATTGCATGTGCCCGTTTGGCTGTATCTGACCAAACAACAGCTCCACTTTGAAATTCTCTTTTTCCTTGGCGTTTTAGATATCATTTCTTTGTTTTCCAATTTCTTAGACTGCATCTTCTTAGTTTCCTTTCCTACTTCATTTTTTTCTTTGCATACTCCTTAATCATCTATGGTCCTCTTCTATTGCTATTCACTCACCCCTATCTTCCCAATAGTCTTATATACTCACATAATATTACTTACAATATTACTTATAGACTGATACATCTATATCTCTAAGAACTATTTCTCTCCTGAACTCCAAACTCTTACTTCCAAGCACCTCAAATTTAACATGTCTACCATGCTCACTGTTACTTCAATTTGGCAACTATAT
>NW_006921633.1:15744785-15776893 GCF_000298275.1 Orycteropus afer afer
CCCCAAAGACATCACACCTCCAATCCAAAAAAAGAAAAGAAAAAACTAATAAACCAACCGAACTGGATTGATACTGGAGCAAGGACCCTGAACAGACAGCAAATATAAAAGAAAAGGCAGAGATACTCTTGTGGAAACTGAGGCCTGAGGAATTCTCAAGATACAGATGCTAAGTTTCAGACATCTGATTAAGCCAGCTATAAGCACTAAACTTGAGATTTCTGAATAAGCTACAGGTTAAAATGGTAACAGGTTAGGTGTGTCCCTTAACTTTGGCTGAAAAAGAAAATGAAAAACAACTTCCTGTCTAGTTAAAGCATTTCAGATAGAAGTTCCCAGGACTACCACAAATTAAAGTGAAATGACTATAAATCACAACAAAAGATCACCAAACACATAAGCTACTATGACTAAGAGTCAGACAATTAAAAGATTTAGAGCTCCATGGATTTCAGATAATTAAATTTGGCATATAAAATAATTCAGTATAAAATATTTGAAGAGATAAATGATAGCAGTATTAAAATAAATCTGCAAGAGGATTAAAAAAAAAAAATACCAAACTCACTGCCGTCAAGTCGATTTCAACTCACGGTGACCCTTCCTCGGGTTTCCGAGGCAGTATCACTACGGAAGTAGATTGCCCAACCAGACAAGAAACAGAAAATATGTTGTAGTTGTCAGGTGCCATTGACTCAGTTCCAATTCATACCAACCCTATGTACAACAGAATGATACACTGCCAGTCCTGTGCTACCCTAACAATCATGGCTATGCTTGAGCCCACTGTTGCAGCCACTGTCTGAACCCATCTCATTGAAGGTCTTCCTCTTTTTATCTGAACTTCTACTTTACTGGTCCATCCTTATAACATGTCCAAAGTACATGCGACTTAGTCTTGCCATCTCTGGTAAGGAACATTCCGGGTGTACTTCTTCCACCTCAGATTTGTTCATTCTTTTGGCAGTGCAAGGTATAGTAATATTTTTCACCAACACCGTAATTCAAATATATAATTTTTATGCAGTCTTCCTTATTCATTGTCCAGCTCTTACATGCACCTCAGTCAATTGAAAATATAATGGCTTGGGTCAGGGGCGCCTTAGTCTTCAGAGTAACATCTTTGCAATTTAATACTTTAAAGAGGTCTTTTGCCCAGTGTAGTATGTCATTTGATTTCTTGACTGCTGCTCTCATGGGTACTGACTGTAGATCCAAGTAAAACGAAATCCCTGACAAATTCAATCTTTTCTCCATTTATCATGATATTGCTTATTCGTCTAGTTGTGAAGAATTTTTGTTTATGTTGAGGTGTAATCCATACAAAAGGCTGTAGTCTTTGACCTTCATCAGTAAGTGCTTCAGGTCCTCTTCACTTTCAACAAGCAGAGTTGTGTCATCTGCATATCATAGGTTGTTACTGAGTCTTCCACCGGTCCTGACACCATGGTATTCTTCATGTAGTCCAGCAGCTTGGATTATTTGCTCATCACACAGATTGAACAAGTGTGGTGAAAGGATATGACCCTAACACACACCTTTCCTGATTTAAAACCACACAGTATCTGCTTATTCTGTTTGAACAAGTGCCTCTTGGTCTATGTACCATTTCCAAATAAGTACAATCAAGTGTCTGGAATTCCCATTCTATGCAATATTATCCATTATTTGTTATGAACCTCACAGTCAAATGCCTTTGCATAGTCAATAAAACACAAGTAAACATCTTTCTGTAATCCCTGCCTTCTGCCAAGATCCATCACTCCGCAATGAAAGCCTTCATTCCACCTCCTCTTCTGAATCTGGCTTGAATTTCTGGCAGTCTATGTACTGGTGCAACTATTTTTAAATTATTTTCAGCAAAATTTTACTTGCATGTCATATTAATGATATTATTTGATAATTTCCACATTCTGTTGGGTCACCTCTTTTTGGAATGGGCATAAATATGGATCACTTCCAGGTGGTTGACCAGGTAGCTGTCTTCCAAATTTCTTGGCATAAACAAGTCAGTGTTTCCAGCATTCCATCCATTTGTTAAAACATCTCAATGGGTGTTCCATCAGCTGCTGGAGCTTTTGTTGCCAATGCCTTCAGTGCAGCTTAGACTTCTTTCTTCAGTACCATCAATTCTTCATCATATGCTGCTACCTCTTAAAATGCTTGAATGTTGGCCAATTCTTTTCAGTGCAGTGACCTCTGTATCCTTCCATCTTCTTTTGATGCTTCCTGCATTATTCAATATTTTGCCTACAGAATTCTTCAATATTTTAACTTGAGGCTTCAGTTCTTTCAGCCTGAGAAATGTTAAGCGTGTTCTTCCATTTGATTTTCTAACTTCAAGTCTTTGCACATTTCATTACAATACTTTACTTTGTTTTCTCAAGCCACCTTTTGTAATCTTCTCTCTAGCTCTTTTACTTCATCATTTCTTCCATTCACTTTAGCTACTCTATAATCGGCAGCAAGTTTCAGAATCTGACATCCATTTTGGTCTTTTCTTTTGTTCTTGTCTTTTTAAAGACCTTTTGTTTTTTCATTTAGGAGGTCTTTGATGTCAATCCACAACCTATCTGGTGTTATGGTAAACATGAAGAAGTCTAATATATCAAAACAAGGAACTAAGTTAATCACTAAGAATTTCCAAAGCTGGTAAGTATCATACCAGTAGACACACAGGAAAAAAATTTATCAAGAATAAATCAAAAGGGGAAAAAAAAGAATAAATCAAAAGGAATCTATAGCTATTCAAATTTGTAATATAAGTGAAAAACTCTAAAGGCAAACAGAAGATCTTAACAGCTGCCTGAGAGGAGACAAATCATCTTCCAAGGAACTACAAACATATGTATAGTTGATCTCTTCATGACAACAATGGGAGGTAAAAGACAGTGGGAAAATATCTTCAAATTGTATAGACAAAATATCTATCAACCTGCATGGCATAACAATTGCACTCTCAATAAGAAGAGTAAAATGAAGTCAATTACAGACATATAAAAACTGAGTGCAATCAACAGATCTTTTTTAAAGGTACTTTTTGAAGGACATATCTCAGGAAAAGGCAAAATAGACCTTAGAAGGAAGCTATGAATAGCAAGAAGGAATAGTTTAAAAGGATAATAAATGTGATAAATATAGGTAGATAAATGAATATTATATACTACATAACATTCTAGTATTTTTTAGATATACAGGCTGAATTAAGAAGAGAGTGTGAAGTGAAGGATATCATAGCTAATATTAGATGGATCTTGGCTGAAAGCTAAAAATACCAGAAAGATGTGTACTTGTGTTATATTGAATGCAAAGGCATTTGGCTTGTAGATCACGAGAAGTTATGGAGAGCACTGCAAAGAATGGGAATTCCAGAACACTTAATGAGGAACCTATACATAGATCAAGAGGAAGTCATTTGAAAAGAACAAAGCGTACTGTACAGTTTAAAATCAGGAAATGTGTGTGTCAGGGTTGCATACTTTCACCATACTTATTCAATCTGTATGATGAGCAAAGAATCTGAGAAGCTGGACTATATGAAAAACAACACAGCATCAGGATTGGAGGAAGTGTCGTTAGCCACCTGAGATATACAGATGACACAACCTTGCTTGCTGAAAGTGAAGAAGACTTGAAGTACTTACTGATGAAAATCAAAGACGACAGCCTTCAATATGGATTACATTCAACAAAAATAAATAAATAAATAAAAATCCTCACAACTGGACCAACAAGCAGCATCATGATAAACAGAGAAAAGACTGAAGTTGTCAAGGATTTAATTTTATTTGGATCCACAATCCACGCCCATGGAAGCACAGTCAAGATATCAAAAGATATACTACACTGGGTAAATCTACTTCAAAAGATTTCTTAAAAATGCTTAAGAGGAAAGATGTCAATCTGAAGACTAAAATGCGCCTGATTAACCAAAACCAAAAACTAAACTCATTGCCGACAAGTTGGATCCGACTCATAGCAACTTCTCCTTGGGTCTCCAAGGTGGTATCACTACGGAAGCAGACTGCCCAACCTTACTTCTGAGGAGTGGCCGGTGGGTTGAACTGCCAGCCTTCTGGTTAGCAGTCAAATGCCTTAGGCACTATGCCACCAGAGCTCCTAGTGCTTATATTGTTGTCGTTATGTCCCGTCCAGTCAGGCCTGACTCACAGTGACCCCTCCTTGGGTTTCTGAGGCAGTATCACTACGGAAGTAAATTGCCCAACCTTCCTTCGGAGGAGTGGCTGGTGGGTTTGAACCACCAGCCTTCTGGTTAGCAGTCAAGTGCCTTAGGCACTATGTTACCAGAGCTCCCAGTGCTTATATTAGGAATGAAGAAAAGCTAAAGCTAAGTATCTAATCTAATAATGTAGAAAGGGAATAGTGGAATAATCTCAAAGAGACAGTGAGTAACATCTTTGAAGTATTGACAGAAAAACAAAATGAAGTGTTTTTGCATAGTCAATGCTCTTACACAGTCAATAAAACACAAATAAACATCTTTCTGCTATTCTTTGCTTTCAGCGAAGATCCATCTGACATCAGCAAGGGTATCCCTCATTCCATGTCCTCTTCTGAATCCAGCTTGCATTTCTGGAAGTTCCCTGTCAGTACACTGCTACAACCATTTTTTTAGTTATCTTCAGCAAAATTTTACTTGCATGTGATATTAATGATATTGTTTGATAATTTCCACATTCTGTTGGATCACCTTTCTTTGGGAAGGGTAAAAATATGGATCTCTTCCAGCCAGTTGTCCAGGTAGCTGTCTTCCAAATTTCTTGGCATAGACAAGTAAGTGCCTCAAGCATGGCATCTGTTGAAATATTTCAATGGGTATTCCATCAATTCCTGCAGGCTTTTTTTTTTTTTTTTCTAATTCCTTCAGTGCAGCTTCAACTTCTTCCTTCAGTGTCATTGGTTCTTGATCATATGCCACCTCCTAAAATAGATGAACATCGACCAGCTCTTTTTGGTAGAGTGACTCTGTGTATTTCTTCAATCTTCTTTTGATGTTTCCTGCATCATTCAACATATTGCCCATGGAATCTTTCAATATTGCAATTTGAGGCTGGAATTTTTTCTTCAGTTCTTTCAGCTTTGAGAAATGCTGAGTGTGTTCTTCCCTATAGGTTTTCTAACTCCAGATCTTTGCACATTTCATTATAATAAGTGACTTTGTCTTCTAGAGTTGCTCTTTAAAATCTGCTGTTCAGCTCTTTTATCGTCATTTCTTCCACTTGAGTTAACTACTCTCCTTTCAAGAGCAAGTTTCAGAGTCTCTTCTGACATCTGTTGTGGCCTTTTCTTCTTTTCTTGTCTCTTTAATGACCTTCCATCTCAGTGCTGCCATATTATTTTATGCTATTTCTACTATAACTATTATACTTTACATTTTTTCTACAAAGTGGACTTTTTCCTTTTTTTTTAAAATGGTGTATTTTATATTTCTTTTTGTATTTAGTAATGTTTATATATTTACAAGTTCAATCAATAACCAGAGCTCTCATATAATTATTACTTTAATGTAATTATCTTAGGCTCCTTTTCCATTGCTTACACTTTTACTATCCTGTTTTGTCAACTTTTAAATGAAATAGTTGGACTGTCATCTATTGCCTATGTAGTGATCAGTTTCATTATTTTGCTTTTGAGTATCTGTCTCCACAATCTTTCTCAGTTATGCTATCTATACTTACCTAGAGCCCTGGTGGCACAGCGGTTAAGTACTCAGCTGCTAACCAAAAGGTTAGTGGTTCGAACCCACCAGCCACTCCATAGGAGAAAGATGTAGCAGCTTACATCCGTAAAGATTTACAGACTTGGAAACCCTGCAGGCCACTTCTACTCTGTCTATAGGGTCACTATGAGTTTGAATTGACTCGATGGCAGTGGGGTTTTGGGTAAAGCATACAATATATACTATATGATCATCATCTCTACCTTTGCTTTTGTTTTTGATCTCCAACTGAACATGTTCAATTGATAATGGTATTTTGCCAGAGTTTCCCCAATCATCTTGGTTTGATGAAACTTGTCCATAGAAAATTCCTTACAAGGGCCACGTATTCAGTTTTTCCCAAGGCTTTTAATTATGTTAATAGACTTGGCACTATGGAGAATAGCGTGGGAGAATATACAATCCTTGGCTCATCTCCTTTTCCTTGGGTATTTTGTACCTATTGCTCCACTGTTTTCTTATTGGCAGAAAATTTAATGTTAAAGTGATTTCTTTCCCCCTTTCAAAATGATTTAATGCTTTTGCCTGGAGGCTCAGAAGATACTTTATCTTTAAAGTGTATTAAATTGACTAGGATAATTCTTGGAATTGACTGTTTCCATTAATTTTCCATTTATACCGTGGGTCCTCTTCAATATGTAGATGTTGTTGTTGTTGCTTGCCATCGAGTTGGCCCCGACTCATAGCGACCCCTCCTTGGGTTTCCGAGGCAGTATCACTACAGAAGTAGGATTGCCCAACCTTCTTTCTGAGGAATGGCTGATGGGTTTGAACCACCAGCCTTCTGGTGAACAGTCAAGTGCCTTAGGCACTATGCTACCAGAGCTCCTTCAATAGGTAGATAAACATCATTTATTTTTTGGGAAAAAATATCTGAATAATTTTATCAGCTTTATTGAGCAATAATATCAAGTTAATACTCTGAGAAGCCTGCTGTTGTTATGTGCTGTCGAGTCGGACCCAACTCATAATGACCCCTCCTCGGATTTCTGAGACAGTATCACTATGGAAGTAGATTGCCTAGTCTTTCTTCCAAGGAGGGGCTGTGGGTTTGAACCGCCAGCCTTCTGGTTATTTAGTCAAGTGCCTTAGGCACTACGCTACCAGAGCTCCCCTAAGGAGCCTAGACAAATACATATAGGCACATAACCATCACCACAATCAATATGCATAACTTTTTTCATCATCTTAGAAAGTTTCTATGTGGAGGAATGATGTCACAAGGATGGCAGAGTAAGGAGCTCCACACTCTCATCCTCCCATAGAACATCAGAAAACAAACAGAAACTGTGAGAACAAACCCTGTCATAACTTACTTTGTCAGAACTAATCTTGTCAGAACTCTGGTAAACAGTCAAAAGTTCACAGCAAGCAAGCAAATGGTTAATCAAGAAAAAGACAATGTCAAAACTCCAAAAAAACTTTTTGGCTTCTTGTTGCTGGCCCATGACCTATCCACACCCCAGCTTGGCAGCCAGCTAGAAGTATCAGCCTGGATTTCTCAAGAACCTGGTTCCTGGTTCTAGAGTGAACAGAACACACCTAATTCATAAATTACTGTGTTTGTCTGTTCAAACCTGACAGATGCCTAACTAAAGGACTGAAGCCAAGTGTCCATCTCTTTTTCATCCATCTCAGAGGGTGCACAGGGCAGAGGAGTGGCAGGTAAAGGCCATAACACTAAGGTAAATTTAAAACCCTGTAGTTACCAGGGGCAAAAGACAGCGATTGAGGTGTACAACAGAAAACTTAAGGCCAAGGCCAAAAATCCCAGGAGTTTCTTAGGGAAATTAGGGCATTCAAAAGTGTCCATGTATATTGTAAATTTACATGTGGGCCCAGTACAATCAATCAATCAATCAATAAACAAACCAATAAACAAACAAACAAACAAACAAATAAATAAATGAAACCTGAGAAAATGTACTTTCACCACAGGCTCACCTCTGGGCTCAGTGTAAACCCAGCTAAGTATTAAAGAAGTGATTCAGCACAGAGCCAGTCTTTTCCTAGTATTTTCCTTTGTTTGTTTCTCTTTTCCTTTTCTTTGATTTCTTTTTTTAACTCCTGGCATTCAAGGAAGAACACTAGCTGAACACAGTGAAAGGAGCAAGACTTCAGTGAAAACACACGTCAAGGAATCCAGTCTTTGAGAAAATAGTTTGAAAAAATAAAATAAATGGACTACTACAGCCTTGGGGGTGGGGGGAACTAATAAAATCCCCAAGCAAGAGGGAGAATTCGACTTCTAGAGTCACCACATTGTATTATTTCCATGAGAACTTAAAATCAGAGGCATTTGGTATGTGTAAATAGAGCAGTCTGAAAGCAGAGACCTAACTCCATTTTAAAGTCTTAGCTTGAGTCTAGAAATTCATGTTGAATTTTTAAGATGCCTCTAACCTTGATGCT
Organism: Orycteropus afer afer; assembly: GCF_000298275.1. NCBI lineage: Eukaryota > Metazoa > Chordata > Mammalia > Tubulidentata > Orycteropodidae > Orycteropus > Orycteropus afer. The sequence continues at coordinate 15,752,938 of NW_006921633.1, forward strand.
GACTTAATATTGATGCTCACCACATATGCTAAAGGAGACGTTCTTTTTCTCCGAGGTCTAGCAGATGCAGGATATCACAGTCCGTTCCCAGAAGGTCTTTCCACTATGCTCAAACAGATGAAAGATAGGATAGCTTATACCTGAAGGGTCTTGATGCACTGCCTTACCAGTAAATTTTTACAATGGGCCCCAGAAACAGATATGATTGAGAAAACAATTTTAATAGCAGGTTACCCAAAAAATTCATCCTGTCATTGTCCTGTGACCATCCTGTAATAAACTGAAAAGCATGTATTCTTGCAATTATGTACCTATTCCTAATTCTCCACTTTTAGATATCCTGCCTTTGACTTCTCTAATTGTTTTTCAGCCAATTATGATTTTGTGACATTTAGTTTCTACTTCAACTATACAAAAAATGTTTTCCTCCTCACTGTCTAGTGAGTAGACATCTTTACTCTGTAAATGTGGATGTCTTTCCAGTCTAGATCATCTCTATCCCTCAATAAACCTCTTTTGCTTTTACTTAAGCAAACTCCATATTTCTCCACGACTTAGTCAAATCTCCTGTTTTCAACAACAACATCAACAACAATGAATCACAGGCATACAGAGAAACGAGGGAAAAAATGATACATTAAAAGGAATGAAATAAAATGAAGCAATCCTTGAAGAAGCCTAGATATTCAGCTTACTAGATAAAGACTTTAAAACAATTATTTTAAATATACTCAGAGAGCTAAAGAAAAATACAGAGTTTTTTTAAAAATAAGGAAAAAGATGTATAAGCAAGTGAGAATATCAATAAACAGAAATTATAAGAAGGAACCAGTCAACAACAAAAAGACAACTCAATTTAAAAGTGGACAAAGGGCTGAAGTAGGCACTTCTCCAAAGACAATATGTGGATGACCAACAAGCACATAAAATGTACTTAATGTCATTAGGCTATTTGCTGTTGTTGGTCGGTGCCATCAAGTTAGTTCTGATTGACAACAATCCTATGTACAACAGAATGAAATACTGCCCAGTCCTGCCCCATCCTCACAATCGTTGTAGTGCTTGAGACCATTGTTGCAGCCACTGTGTCAATCCATCTTGTTAAAGGTCTTTGCCTTTTTCACTGACTTTACCAAGCATGATATTCAGGGACTGGTTCTTTCTAATAACATGATCAAAGTACAAGCAATGAAGTCTGGGTATATTTACTTCAAAGCAGCATTCCAGCTATACTCCTTCCCAGACATATTTGGTCGTTCTTCTGGCAGCCCATGGTACATTCAATAATCATTGCCAACACGACTCAAGTGCATCAATTCTCCTTCAGTTTTCCTCATTCGTTGTTCACCTCTCACATGCATATGACAATACCATGGTCAGGCACATCTTAGTCTTCAAAGTGACAACTTTGCTACTTAACACTTTAAAGAGGTCTTCTGCAGCATATTTGCCCAGTGTTAATATGTCATTTGATATCTTGACTGCTGCTTCCACAGGCATTGACTGTAGATCCAAGTAAAATGAAATACTTGACAACTTCAATCTTTTCTCCATTTATTATGATGTCGCTTACTGGCCCCGTTATTCAGCATCAAGAGAAATGAAGTTCTGATATATTATATGGGTTAACCTTGAAAACATTGTCATTTTTGTTAGCTTCCATGGAGCTGGCCCCTGACTCATGGCAACAGCATACCCAGTGGAACAAAATGCTACCAGGTCCTGTGCAATTTCCACAATCAGTTATAGACGGAACCATTCTGATCTATAGGGTTTTCATTGATTGAGATTCATAAGTAGACCACCAGGCCTTCTTTCTTAGACACTCTCGGTCTGGATATTCTACTAAAATATAGTCAGCAACAGACAAACCTCCATTGACAGGGATGGATAATGACTGCACATCTCAACTGATGCTGAAAAAAAGGCATTTGACAAAACTGAACACCCTTTCATGATTAAAATTCCTCAACATGACTAAAGGCATTTATGAAAAACTTCTAAAAATCATCAGACTCAATGGTGAAAGACTGACAGCTTTCCCTGTAAGGTCAGTGTGGTGGTTTATGTTTGTGTGTCAACTTGGCTGGGCCTGGTTGAGTGGCTGCGCAGCTGAATGTAGTATTCCCCATGATGAGACTAGTAATCAACTCCATGGTGGGTTCTACTGTGAGCAGCTGAGTAGCTGCCCTTGGGTATGTGGTCTGCTTCCCATATATAAGAAACAGCTTTGGGAATGGTCTCTAGCTTATGGCACACTTGAACTCTGCATGAAGCCATATCATTTTTCAGCAGCCTGCCATGCTCTGCCAACCTTGGGACTTTCAATGGACTTGAATTAATGGTGGTTTGGCATAACATTGGAATCATACTGTTTTATTTGTTGACCTTGGGCTTGTCAGCCTCAGCAACCAGTAGCTGCCTGAGTGAAGAGATGCTTCTTGCTTCAGTGGGCTGGGAGCAAGAGGCAGAGCTGAAGCCTAAGGTCAAGGGGCTTTCACACAGCCCCTAGAGCCTGGCACACTGAATTTGGATTTCTAGCCTCCAAACTAGGAGAATAAACTCCTGCTTGTTCAAGCATCCCATGTGTGATATAGTTCTGTCAGAGCAGCACTAGGTAACCAGAACTGTCAGGGACAAGACAAGGATGGTTGCTTTCACTACTGGTATTCAACATTGTACTCAAAGTTCTATAGAGCAATTCAACAAGAAAAAGAAATAAAAGGCATTCAAATAGAAAAGTAAAACTGTATTTGCAAATAACATAATACTGCTTATAGAAAATCCTCAAGAATCCATATAGAAGGTACCAGAGCTAATAAATTCTGCAAAGTTGCAGATATAAGAGCAATACACAAAAATCAGTTATTTCTATACATAAGAATAGAAAATCTGAAAAGGAAATTAAGAAAACAATTCAATTTACAATGGAATACCTAGAAATAAATTTATCCATGAAGGTGAAATGTTTGTACACTGAACAATATAAACCACAGCTGAAAGAGATCAAAAGAGATCTTAAAAAATGGAAAAACATTTGTGTTCATGGATTGACACACACTTAATTTTGTTAAGATGCCAATACCCCTTAAAAGTGATCTATAAATAAAGCACAATTCCTATACAATTCCACCAGTGTTTTTTGCAGAAGGGAGATTGAGCAATCTACTTCCATAGTGATACCACTTTGGAAACCCAAGGAGAGGTTGCTATGAGTTGGATCCAACTCAGTGGTGGTGAGTTTGGTGTTTTGGTTTAGATATTTCATATAAGTGAGTTCATACAATAGTTGTCTTTTTATGACTTATTTCACTTAATGTGTTTTCAAGGCTTATCATGTTGTAGCATGTATCAGGACCTCATTCCAATTTTTAAATAACTAATATTCCATTGTCCAGAAAGTGAATAGGCAACTTATCAAGAAAATATACAGACAACCTACAAAATGAGAGGAAATACTTGGAAACCATATATCAGATAAGGGTTTAATATGCAGAATTTTTAAGTAACTCTGAAAACTCAACAACAAATACATGGATAGACAGGCTGAATGATAAGGTATATCTAGGCAAAAAGGAATACACCCATAACCATATATAAGCTTGGCAGATGATACTTCCACATACATATTTGCATGTGGCATAAGAATGTTCATATATACAATAAAACTATCAAGGGGCAAAGTTATGATAACTTCTTAGCCACAGCCAACCACCCTGAGGGAACGAGTAGTTGGACCTGTGGGCTTGGGTTCATGGTCACAGGGGACATCAAGCTCAATTGGCATAACATACTATACAAAAACATTGTTCTACATCCTACTTTGGCTTAGTAGTGACTGGGGCCTTAAAAGCTGTGAGTGGCCATTAGATGCAATAATGGTTCTCTCCTTGTCCAGAGGAAAGAAAAATGCAGAAGACTGAAGATGCATGGAAACAATTAGTCCAAGGGACTAGTGGACCATGCAAACCTCAGCCTCGATGATCATGAGACCAGAAGAACTAGATGGTGCCTGGCTACTGCTGTCAACCACTTGGAAAGAGATAAAGTGCAGAGATCCCAGACAGAGTGGGAAAACAACATGGAACAAAACTCAAAATTCAATTAAAAAAAAAAAGACCAGGGTTACTGGTCTAATAGAGCCTGGCGAGGCCACCAGACTGTGGCCCCTAGCTACCCTTCATGTCTGGAATTGAACTCACTCCCATCTGCGGCTTTCAGCCAAATAAGAGACAGGCATAGAGGGTGAACATTTACATCAGGTAGATACCTTCCTTAGAACAGTCAATCATGGGAGAACAGAAGGGCAGTATTTGCACAGGGAGATAGCTCAGGGGGCAAGAATGTATAAGAAAGAAGGACACAGGTAAGAGATAACTATAGGGAGAAAATGGGAAGAGAGCTGTTACATTGTGGGGAATTGCAGTCAATGTCATAAAACAAAATGTGTATGAACTGCTGAGTGGAAAATGAATTTTATCTGTAAACTCACCCAAATTACAATAATTAAAAAAAAAAAAAAAAGACAAAACCTTCAACAACATGAAAGCTAACGATTAAATTAAAAAAAAAAAAGGGCAAAACACATGAAAAGAGATTTTACCAAAGAAGATATATAAATGCCCAACTAGGACATGCAAAGATGCTCAAAGTCATTTGTCATATGGGAAATGCAAATCAGAACTACAATGAGATAGTACTTTACACCCACTAGGCAGGCTGTTACTTAAAAAAAAAAAAAAAAAAAGAAAAAAAATCAAAATCAGAAAACAAGTGCTGGTGAGGAAATGGAGTAATTAGAACACTCGTGCATTGTTGGTAGGCATGTAAAACAGTATAGTTGCTGTGAAAACAGTTTTAAAGTTTCTAAAAAAGTTAAACACAGGAATATCACATGATCTAGCAATTCTACTCCTAGGTATATTCTCAAAAGAATTGAAAGTAGGTATGCAAAAAGATACACGTACCCCAATGATCACTGCAGTTATTTACAATAGCCAAAAGGTAGAAACAACCTAAGGATTCATTTTTAGCCGAATGGATAAATAAACTGTGTTATATCACACAATAGAGTGTTGTTCAGCTCTAAAGAAAAATAAAGTTCTGAAACATCCCACTACATGCATGAATGCTGAAAATGTTATGCTACATGAAATAAGCCAGACACAAAACACTACATACTATATAATCTAACTTATATGAAATATATAGAATAGTAAATCCACTGAGCCAAAAGAATACCAGGGGTTACCAAAGGATTGGAGGAAGGATGGGAAAAAACTACAAAAAAAAAAAAAAAAATGTTGCTAACATATAACAGAGTTTTACTATTCACTGCCGTCAAATAGGATCTGACTCATAGGACCCCTCCTTGGGTTTCCAAAGTGGTATCTCTATGGAAGTAGATTGCCCAGTCTTCCTTCCAAGGAGTGGCTGGTGGGTTTGAACTGCCAGCCTTCTGGTTAGCAGTCAAATGCCTTAGGCACTATGCCACCAGAGATCCCTAACATTAGACATATAAAAACCAAATAGAAAAAAAGTAATTTAATTTGCTTAAATAAGTATAATTAATGTTAGATTCTCTTCAGTAGTCAGATTTACATTAATATAGCATCTGTTATTTGGAATTAAAATAAAAGAATACAGTTATATTTATTTAATATACCAAAATGAGTAAAAAAGGAAATATAAATATCAAAGATCTATGGGATGCAGTGAGGGAAATGTATAGCACTAAACACTCACAGTAAAAAACAGGAAACATCTGAAATAAGTTCCTACCTCAAGAAATTAGAAAAAGAAGAGCAAAATAAATGCAAGTCAGCAGAAGGAAGAAAATAATATAATAAATATAATAATATAAATAAATATAAATAATGAAATTACAAAGGAAAACAATACGGAAAACCAATGAAACACAAACCTGTTTACCAAGACTGACAAAACAAATGAGAAGACACAAATCACCAGTATCAGTATTGAAAGAGATAACATCATAAAAGGATAAGTAAAGACGGACACTCATAAAATCAACAACTTACAAGAAAGACCCATTCTTCAAACAACACAACCTACCAGAACTCAAAATGGACGGAATAGTCCTATAAACTTTAAAGAAACTAAATTTTTAATGAAAATGCTTGGGAAAACAAATCCAAAAAGAAATAGAGAGAGGGAGAATATTTATACTCATTGGTTATTCATATTAAGTTTTGTTTGTGAAGCTGGAATTTCAGAAGACAGTAATTTTTAAAGCTAAAGTAATGACCTAGCCCAAACTCTTGATTTATTCTAGAACCTTAAGTTGTGAGAAGTCTATCATGCTCTGCTGGGAGTAATAACTGATAGTTTTTGTATGTTATGGTTTTTATGTGTGCTGTCAATGCCAACTCATAGCACTGCTATATGACAGAGTAGAACTGCTCCATGGGATTTTCAAGGATGTAATCCCTATAGGTGCAGGCTGCCAGCTCTGTTCTCCTGCAGGGCTGCTAGTAGGTTTGAACCTGTGACCTTTTGGTTAGCAGCTGAGCGCTTAACCGTTGCACCATCAGGACTCCTAGTTTAAATGTATATTAGTTTTATTTTATCTGAAGCATAATGCCCTAAAACTTTCTTTTCCTATCATTTTATTATTTAATTTGAAACCCAGCTAAAATTTCCCTGCTTTGCATGTTATAAAATTAGCCACTTGATGTGACACTTTTCTCCCTCTAGACTATTTCTCTAGATATGGAATTATTTGCATATATAAACTGTTTCTGATTAATTTATATTATATTACAAAATAAGATAGCATGCAAAAATCAAAGTTGCAATTTTTCATGAATCAGTAACTACAGAATGGTAGTCAGAAGCCTCAGAAAAAAGTCCTAAGTTTCTTTCTTTCCTTTTTGGTCTCAATATAAAAAGTATGTAAAACTACATTAAAAAGACACATTTGAAATTTGAAGTCATTTGGCTTAGGAATAAACAGTCTCATTTTCATCCTTTAAAGGAGAAAAGTACATTTGGGAAGAGAAGCAATAAAAACCCGTTGCTGTAAGTCTACTCTGACTCACGGCAACCCCTTGTGTGTCAGAGTAGAAGTATGCTCCAAAAGGTTGCCAGAGGCTGGTTTTTGGAAGTAGATCACCTGGTGCATCTTCGTAGGTGCCTCTGGGGGAACTTGAACCTCCAACCTTTCAGTTAGCAGCCAAGCACCAGAGCCCAGGGACTCTAGGAAGAGAGAGGCTATACCCATTGTAGGACTGACTAATCCATCCGTGCAGCCCGTGGTGTTCTCACTCACAGTGGTGCTCATCTGCTCAACAAGAAAATAGTAAGATCATTCCACTTTTGCTGCAGGTTCTCCCAGACCACGCTTAAGGAATTGGGCCAGATCCTAATCTTTCTTTTCCAAAGACTGAAATGAGGGAATTTATGAGGTCGAGAATTTCCTCCCTTTACCACTATGTACCTCCCTAACTCATAAGCCACCCTCTAGTCAGTCCCTGGGAGCTCTGGTAGCATAGTGCCTAAGGCACTTGACTACTAACCAGAAGGCTGGCAGTTCAAACCCACCAGCCACTCCTCGGAAGAAAGATGGGGCAATCTACTTCCATAGTGATACTGCCTCAGAAACCCAAGGAGGGGTCGCTATGAGTCGGGTCCAACTCGACAGCATATAACAACAACAACTATCAGTCCCTAAGGAGCTCTGGTAGCACAGTGAGTAAGGTATCTGACTGCTAGCCAGAAGGTTGGAGGTTCAAACCCACCAACCACTCTGCCAAAGCAAGACTAGGCAATCTACTTCCATAAAGATTTACTGCCTCAGAAACTGAGTGGAGTTCACTTTGAGTAGCGATTGACTCGATGGCAATGGGTTTGGTACTTTTGGTTTAGTCAGTTGCTGGTAGGTGTGGCTTTAAGGCTTATTCTGAGCAGTTGATTGGCAGTCTGTTCTAAGCTCTAGGCGTCTCTGCAGAGAATTGTGTACAGTAAATTGAGGAAAAGGGAATGTGGTGGAACAGGGGAAGCACTGCCTGTCTGCTGCTCAAGTTTGGCCCTAAATTGGACTCTTGCTTTGTATAGGGATTTAAAAGGCCAGGTGGTAGGCATTTCTGAGGCACAGGGAAAGTTATGAGCATCTATGATGCTTTGTTTATTTACACAAATGCAAATAGCCAACTTACACACTTTTTTTTAAGGCTTTCTTTCCTCCTTGCTCCTTAGCCTGAAATTTTGTTAAATAATACAGCATTGCTTTGCAACTATGGAAAATGCTAAGTATCTCTCTCTCTTTACTTTGAAAAGATGCTGACACAGTATAGTTAACATTTTCTTGTGCTTCCTATTTCTACTCTAAAAAATGAAACCAATATAATCTCTGTTCCAACCAACTTTAAAAGCTTCTACTGATAAGTAACTTAATATATGGAAATAAATGCTTCAGAAGTGAACATGAAACCATTTTCAATTTTTAGTGTTAACACTTTAGTATTGACACTTTTGTAGTACAACAAAATACAAACTGAACAGATGTTTAATTATATTATGAAATGAATAAATTTGGGAACTCATAGAAAGCTGTATTTGAGAAAACAGCAGATGGAAGCCTGAATATATTCTTGATATAATCTGGTTCAAAAGCAGAGAGGAACCTTAAGTCAGTGTCTCCTAAGGTAGAAAAGCTGCTGAGCGCATGACCTCTGTGACCCTGACCCCTGCCCTGGCCTCTGGCCAGGCCAGAGACACACAGGGGAGCTGACACTCTCCAGTGTGAAGGGGCTAGCTGCATGCCTTGGAAGATGGTGGTCACTACACACCAGCAAGGTGAATCCAACAGGAATTACAGCCTAGTTGATCAGTGTCTAAGTGAAGGTTATATGAATGAAAACCTACCAACATACTAGCTCTTTTAGTAAAGTACTTATATTTTTAAAATCATGGTTGCATTTTCATTCATATAATGTTACAGTCCCTGTTCCTATTTTCCATGATGGATCTTTAGATTTGTACTTTATACAATAACATTTCTTGGGAGAGGTGGACTGACAGTGTTGTAAAAGAAAAAAATATCTATTAAAACATTTCTAAGAAACTCTTTTTTCTTCCAAACAATGCAACACAAAACGAAACTTTAGCACTAAAGGTCATATAATGGAAGCCTGCATCTTTGGAAACCCAAGGAGGGGTCACTATGAGCCGGGTCCGACTCGACGGTACATAACAACAACAACAACAACATGTTTTTCTGAGAAATTTAAGCACTCAGTACCTTACAGTTAAAGTCTCAACTACTGAACAACATTAATGAAAGTTTTTCTATCCAGTAAGAGCTAATCAAGAAAATTACTTTTACTCCCTTGTTCAAAGACTACTGTCTTTCATTTTTAATTATCTAAATTCTTTCAATTTTCACCAAAATGAAAACTTCTTTAATTGCCATAAAACTTTAAGCCAAACATACAATTTCAACAGCGGTTTCTCTTCAGTGTGTATATCCAGTGAGTGACTTGCATAATTTTTTCCTCCCATGAAAAACCTTCATGTTTTACTAACCTCTCACTGTTTAGCTGCTTCTCAATTGTCTGTCTTTATCTCCAAATACAGACACAGGGACGACTTTCTGGGCAAAGTGCTTCGGGCCAAAGACAGATGTTCATTAAAAATGCTGATAGTAGCCCTGGACACCTGTTGTTTCACACATCTCTTCCTCTAGCCCCAGTCTGCCAAACCCCTTTCTTTATTTCAATAATTCTCTGCAGCATTTCTTCCATTCCAGCTGTAGGTCTTTCATGCTGGTGATCATTTAAACTTAATAAGAAAGCCATGTTTTACTGAGCAACCTGTAAGAAGGACTTACACCCACAGTCAGCTATGGGAACCCCATGTTACAATTCTGATTAAGAATGAACTACATTCTAATGATTCATTTCAATTATCTGGATGTGGTATCTCAGCAATTTTTATGACAGGAACAAGAATTCAGTAAAATGCACCGCTCTCCTCCAACTGTCTTACAGATCTTAGAAATGTTTTTCATGAGAGAAGACAAGGGAGGAAAACCAAACCAAAAAAAAAAAAAAACTCACTGCCATCGAGTTGATTTTGACTCATAGCAACCTCCTTTGGGTTTCCGAGGCAGTAAATATTTACAGAAGCAGATTGCCCCATCTTCCTTCTGCAGAGTGGCTGGTGGGTTTGAACTGCCCACATTCCAGTTAGCAGTCAAATGCCTTCTGTACTACACCACCAGAACTCCTTAAAGGAAGGAAAGAAAAGGAATATATAGCGTTGAGGACAACCAGAGAATTCAAATTGACCTTAATCACCTCCACAGGTAGTTAGAAAGGATGGACATTCTTGAGGAGTGAGCCTCCAAATAGGAAATAAACAGAACAAAGAACATGTCAGAAAGACTCACACAGTGAGTCATAACAAAGTAATGAGACTAAGAGTATAATATTGTGGCCAAGATAATGGGATAATAAATCTATAAATTAGAATATCCTGATACTGATCACTGGCCACTGATTCTGAATAACACTAAGCACTAAGTCGATACAAGGTAGAAAAGCTACATTCTCCACACCTGGCTCAGTGTCTGGCACACAGTAAACAAGTATTTGTTGAGTAAATGAATGGCTTTTACAGTTAAAGAAAACTTGGGGGAAGATTCTGAAGAGAGCCAAAATAATAAAAGGCTTTGAATCCAGTTCACATTAAACCATGCATGCACTGCCATCTTGCTGCTCAGTTAATCTTAGTAGCACATGATCCACCCAAGCTTCACCAGCCTGTTTCATTCTTTTGCAGACAGAACAAGGAAAGTGAGAGAGTAAAGAGAGAGAGAAGCAGTGAGGACATGAAAGAAATGTTAAAAGTGCACTCCTCAAAAGGAGGCAGCAAACCTCCAAGATCCATAGCCTCTCAGTGGATGGCAATTTACTTGGGAGAGGAAGGTTTTAATTATTTTCCTCTTTAATAAGGTACTGTCACATGCATATCCATGTAAAATCAATAGAATCCCATTTTTCTATGTCAGGCAATTGGGTATGTGTGTGTGTGTGTGTGTGAGAGAGAGAGAGAGAGAGAGAGAAAGAGAGCAAGAGAGCGAGAAAGACAGAATGAGTAGAAAGCAGGGCTTGGAATCCATCCAACCCCTTGCTGAGAATTTGCATTCCCACCCCAGATATACTGAATCAGTCTTGTTAAAATGTAGATTCTGATTCTGGGTGAAAATACAAATTAACAAGATAGGGGTCCAACTGGAAAAGAACCTGTTGGAAGCCCTGTTAGAAAGTAAAACAACACAGGCAAACTTCAGAGATACTGCAGGTTCAGTGCCAGACCACAACAATAAAGCAAATATCACAATAAAATGTTACATAACTTTTTGGTTTCCCAGTGCAAATAAAAGTTATGTTTATACTATATCGTAGTCTATTAAGTGTACAATAGCATTATGAAAAAGTTTGAAATACTGTGAGGATTACCAAAATGTGACATAGAGGTACGAAGTGAGCACATGCTATTGGAAAAATAGCACTGACGCGCTTGCTCAATGCAAGGCTGCCACAAACATTCAATTTGTGAAAAACACACTATCTGTGAAGCACAGTAAATCAAAGCACAATAAAACAAGGTTTGCCTGTATTCTGTTCAATGAGTGAACAATTGTTACTCTTATCTTATCCAAGTCATCAGTGGTGTTTATTAGTATTGCAGTCCCAAGACTCTGAATAGGACCCAGCACTACTAGGAGAACATGTTAATGACACTAGTCTACTTAGTTATTGCTTATCCACTGGAGTCTACAAGGCTGAATGTGCAATATCTCTGAGACTTTCCCAGAGATTTGAAGAATGAGCTGGCCCCCTCACAATTAAGTGCACTTATTTATTTAGATCATGAAGTACACAAAGATGTAGCTTCCACAAATCAAATTAATTTTCTTAACAGCTGTCCTTGATTAAGGAGCTTTGGTCGTGCAGTGGTTAGGGCATTCAGCTGCTAACCAAAAGGTCAATGGTTCAAATCCATCAGCTGCTCCATACAGGAAAGATGAGGCAGTCAGCTTCCATAAAGATTTACTGTTTAGAAACCCTATGGGGCAGTTCTACTCTGTCCTGTGGGGTCACTGAGTTGGAATTGACTCCATGGCAGTAGGTTTTGGTGGTTTGGTCTTTGACTGAATGTTTTATTTATAAGCTAGGCTACTTTTAGCCTTTCCCTGAACATAAAACTCCATAATATTATGGTTTGGGTACAATTTTAGTGTTGTTTTTCATTTATACTTAAAAACTTAAAGCCCTGGGAATTTGAAAAATACAGATAAGTATAAAGAAAAAAATAATTACTACTGTTAACATGTAGATATATGTCCTTCCACTTATTTAGTTATATGGTTGTGTTTTTTGTTTGTTTTTGTTTTAATGAGGACAAAACCATCACTCCTGCTTTTATAAAAATGATATGTTCATAAAAAGGAATTCAGGCAATGAAGAAAGTACAAAGATGGAAATATAAATAAATCACTCCCAAATTCCAAATGGAAAAAACAAACCCAGTGCCACCAAGTTGATATCGACTCATAGTGACCCTTTAGGACAGAGTAAAACTGTACCAAAGCTGTAAATCTTCACAAAAGCAGACTGCCTGCCTCATCTTTCTCCTGCATAAGAGCTGGTAGGTTTGAACCACTGACCTCTTGGTTAGCAGCCAAATGCTTTAACCACTATGGCGCCAAAGCTCCTTCCTAAATTCTACTACCTAGAAAAATTATTGTTTACATTAGATATTTATCATCTCAGACATCTTCATAAAGGTATAACAAATAGAGAATTATCCAGGAAATACTGCATGTAAATGGACTTACATTATAGGTCTTTTCAATGGTTAAGTGCTCTGCGTTATTCAAAACATTGGTGGTTCAAACCCACCCACCCAGCAGCTTCTAGGGGAAAAGACTTGGTGATCTATTTCCATAAAGATTACATAAAGATTGCCATGGAGTTGATTCCAATTCATAGATTACAACCAAGAAAACCCTACAGGTCAGTTCTACTCTGTAACATGAGGTTGCTGTGAGTTGAAATTGACTTGAAGTACCTATCAACAACAACATTTGTTAATATAGAGCATTAAATTTAATTTTACCTTAAAGGAGAAAGAAATGAAAGCAAAATTTAGTAGGAATTATTAACCTTCAAATACTTGTTTCTTGACCACATATTGTTTCTTTTTTTATTTTTATTGTGGTGAAAACATACACAACAAGACATTCACTGACATAACAACTTCCACATTTACAGCTCAGAGACATTGATTTTTCATGTTGTGCAAAAACGGGACGCTTTATAAATCTGCACGTCATCCTTGTGCAGGGGATGTTATCACTCCAATTTTAGTATATGTGCTGCCGAAGTGAGCAGCACATATTGTTTCTTAAAAGATTCTTCTAACATTACAAAATGACATCATGACAGGTTCAAAATGGAGTCTTGTCAGTCACCACGCTAATTTCCTCTAGCATCTTAGTGCTTGAAAAACTAGGTACAGCAATTGAATTAGGAATTCCGGTGTTCTGAATAGCTCACTGAGTCAGAGTACACCAATTCAGGGGAGTAGCATTAGAAAGGAGAAAGGGACAGGGGAAAAAAATGACAAGATCAGGAGATCTACCCTACAGAGTGCCAACAGGCAACCAAGAAAGGCCACTGGAGACCTACCTGGAGGAGGGCCTACAGGCAGGCAAGAAAACACATCCAAGACCTCTCTAGGAAGAAGACACACCACACCAGCATACCAGCGACCACACCAACATACCAGAAATCACCCTAAGGATCTACCTTCAGCACCTGATTATATCAGTAACTTGGGTCAGCAAGGTGCAAATGAGCACGTCCAGTGCCACTGAAACCTGAGAAGAGAGTCCATTGGTGCTGCCAGAGGGTGGACCTAAGGAGGTGCCCCCACAGCAGATCACTGATCAGGTTTGGGTCAGTTTAGCGGTACCGAAGGGCCCGCACTTGACTTTGTTAGTAATACTGGGACCACAGGGTGCAAGCAGGCACTAGCCTCATTCCGCACCACTGAAACTGAGCAGATCTTTGGCACCGCGGGTGGGCAGACATAGAGAAGAACTCCAGCAGCAGATCACGAAGCGGGACAGTTGTCTTGGGTTGGCGCCCAATGACCTCAGGAGCGGTGCTTTTGTGTGTGTCTGAGCCTGGCAGAAAGTGGTGACCCCCTAATAACTGGAGTCTTTGCTGAACTTGAGCTGTGGGTCTGTGAATAAGAGTACAACGTCATCATTAGCAGCCTGCTTAAAGCCCTAGAAACTTCCCCTAGCAATGGGGACTGTTCCTTCTTCCACTCTCACTTTCTCCACCAATAACCTCACCCATCCAATAGAAGAAACCACATTCAACCACCATAATACTTTCCGGTTCAAATTCTAAACCCTCTTTATGACAAACAGAAACCCATATCCACATTCCACACAGTGATTCCACCATCACAAAGAAAAATGCAGAGCAACACAGTATACCTGAATTAATAACTAAAAAAATAAAATACACCAGCTTCACCTTTTCAAAATATTAAATCATAAAACCAAAAAAATAAATCCATACATAACCAATAGTTAAAGACAACCTCAAAATGTCCAGGAAACAACAGGCAACCTCAAATCAAACAAAAAAACAGGACAAGACAATAGAAGCAAAACCATGAACAAAGGGCTCATTAAACAGGGAGAAAGAGGAAGCAATAGAATTATCTGAGAAGGAATTTAGAAGATATGTTTATAGAGCTTTACAAGAGCCTAAGGAAACCCCAAACAGAAGCAAGGAGAACACAGACAGTTCCCTGGAGGAACTCAGGAAAATCATTCAAGAACAAAATAACAAGATAAATGCACAATCAGAATTCATACAAAAATGCCGCCTGGTCCCACGCCAGCTCCATGATCCTTGCTATATACTTGAGCCCATCGCTGCAGCCACTGTTTCAATCCTTCTCATTGAAGGCCCTCCCCTCTTTCATCAACCCTCCACCTTACCAAGCATGACATCCTTCTCCAGGGAATGGTCCCTTCTGACAACATGACCAAAGTGTTGTTGTTGTTGTTGCTGTTGTTATGTACTGTCGAGTCAGACCGAACTCACAGTGACCCCTCCTTGGGTTTCCGAGGCAGTATCACTACAGAAGTAGGTTGCCCAACCTTCCTTCCGAGGAGTGGCTGGTGGGTTTGAACCACCAGCCTTCTAGTTAGCAGTCGAGTGCCTTAGGCACTATGCTACCAGAGCTCATATGACCAAAGTAGGTGAGAGGAAGTCTGGCCATTCTTGCTTCCAAAGAGCATTCCAGCTGCACTTCCTCCAGGACAGATTTGTTAGTTCTTTTAGCAGTCAATGGTACTTTCAGCATTCTTCGCCAGCACCACGACTCAAAAGCATAAATTCTTCTTTGGTCTTCCTTATTCATTGTCCAGCTCTCACGCGCATATGAGGCGATTGAAAATACCATGGCTTGTGTCAGAGGCACATTAGTCTGCAAGCAGACATCTTTGCTCTTCAGCACTTGAAAGAGGTCCTTCGCAGCCTTTGGCCAGTGCTATATGTCGTCTGATGTACTGATTGCTGCTTCCATTGGTGTTGATTGTAGAACCAAGCAATATGAAGTCTTTGACAACTTCAACCTTTTCTCCATTTATCATGATGCTGCTTATAGGTGCAGTTGTGAGGATTTTTGTTTTCTTTATATTGAGATGATGTAATCCGTACTGCAGACTGTATTCTTCAGTCTTCATCAGTAAATTCTTCAAGTCATTCTCACTTTCAGCAAGCAAAGTTGTGTTGTCAGCATATTGCTGGTTGTTGATGATTCTTCCTCCAATCCTGATGCCACGTTCTTCTTCATATAGTCCATCTTCTTGGATTAGTTGCTCAGCATACAGATTGAATAAATATGATGAAAGGATACAACCCTGATGCATTCCCTTCTTGATTTTAAACCAAGCAGTGTCCCCTTGTTCTGCTCAAACAAAAACCTCCTGCTCTATGTAAAGGTTCCTCATGAGTACAACTAAGTGTTCTGGAATTCCTGTTCTTTTCAATGTTATCCACAATTTGTTATGATCCACACAATCAAATACTTTTGCATAGTCAATAAAACGTAAGTAAACATCTTTATGGTATTCTTTGCTTTGCACCAAGATCCATCTGACATCAGCAATGATATCTCTCATTCCACATTCTCTTCTGAATCCAGCCTGCATTTCTGGAAGTTCTCTGTCAATATACTGTTGCAATCATTTTTGAATCATCTTCAGTAAGAACTTAGTTGCTTGAGATATTAATAGCATTGTTTGATAATTTCCACATTCTGTGGGATCACCTTTCTTCACAAATATGGATCTCTTCTAGTCAGTTGGCCGGTAGCTGTTTTCCAAATCTCTTGGCATAGCCAAGTGAGTGCCTCCAGTGGGGCATCCATTTGCTGAAACTTCTCAATGGGTATTCCATCAGTTCTTGGAGCCTTGTTCCTTCACCAATTCCTTCAGTGCAGCTTTGACTTCTTCCTTCAATACCATTGGTTTCTGAACATATGTCACCTCCTGAAATGCATGAACATCGACCAGTTCTTTTTGGTACAACTCTGTGTATTCCTTCCATCTTCTTTTGATGCTTCCTGCATCATTCATATTTTGCCCATAGAATATTTCAATATTGCCACTCAAGGCTTAAATTTTTCCTCCGTTCTTTGAGCTTGAGAAATGCTGAGTGTGTTCTCCCCTTCTGGTTTTCTAACTCCAGGTCTTTGCACATTTCATTATAGTAATTGGCTTTGTCTGCTCGAGCTGCTCTTTGAAATCTGTTCAGCTCTTTTATCTTGTCGATTCTTCCCTTTGCTTTAGCTTCTCTCCATTCAAGGGCAAGTTTCAGTCTCTTCTGACATCTATTTTGGTCTTTTCTTCCTTTCTTGTCTTTTTAATGACCTTTTGCTTTCTTCATGGATGATGTTCTTGATGGCATCCCACAATTCTTCTGGTTTTTGGTCACTAGTGTTCAATGCACCAGATCTATTCTTTAGATGGTCTCTAAATCCAGGAGGTGTATATTCAAGGTCATATTTTGGTTCTTGTGGACTTATTTTAATTGTCTTCAACTTCAAGTTGAACTTGCATATGACCAACTGATGGTCTGTTCCACAATCAGTTCCTGGCCTTGTTTTGGCTAAAGATATTGAGCTCTTCCATTGCCTCTTGCCACAGATGTAGTCAATTTGATTCCTGTGTACTCCATCTGGCAAATCCACATGTACAGCCACCATTTGTGTTGTTGAAAAAATGTATTTGCAATGAATAAGTTGTTGGTCTTGCAAAATTCTATCATGTGATCTCCAGCATTATTTCTGTCACCAAGGACAAATTTTCCAACTACCGGTGATTTTTCTTAGTTTCCAACTTTTGCATTCCAGTCACCAGTGCTAATAAACACATCCTGATTGCATGTTTGGTCAATTTCAGACTGCAGAAGTTGATAAAAATCTTCAATATCCCCATCTTTGGCCTTGGTGGTTCCTGTGTAAATTTGAATAATAGTAGTATTAACTATTCTTCCTTGTAGGTGTATGGATATTATCCTATCACTGACAGCATTGTACTTCAGGACAGATCTTGAAACATCCTTTGTGATGATGGATGCCACATCATTCCTCTTCAAATTGTCATTCCTGCCATAGTAGATCATATAATTGTCTGATTCAAAATGGCCAAAATTGGTCCATTTCAGCTCACTAATGCCTAGGATATCAATCTTTATGCGTTCCATTTCATTTTTAACAATTTCCAATTTTCCTAGATTAATACTTTGTACATTCTGTGTTCTGATTATTAATGGACGCTTGTAGCTATTTCTCCTCAATTTGAGTGGTGTCACGTCAGTAAATGGAGGTCCCAAAAGTTTTACTTTATCCATATCATTAAGGCTGGTTCTACTCTGAGGAAGCAGCTCTTTCCCAGTCATATTTTGAGTGCCTTCCGATCTAAGGGGCTAGTCTTCCTGCACTGTATCAGACAATGGTTTCAAGGCTATTCATAAAGTTGCCCAGTAATGTATCAGACAGTCTTTCTCTGCTATTCATAAGGTTTTCCCTGGCCAATTCTTTGAGAAGTGGATGGCTTCTTCCTTCTTCCTAGTCTGTCTCAGTATGTAAACTGCTTTGAAACCTGTGCACTATGTGCAAACTCACTGGCATTTGAAATACCAGTGGCACAGCCTCAAGCCTCACAGCAATGTGTAAGCCACCACAGTAAGACAAACTGACAGACAAGTTTGTCTCCCTTAACTGTTTGAAACCTTTCTGCCCTCCCCTCACCTGGATCCTGGTGCTTTTGTTGTCCCCGGTGTTCCCTCCCCTTCCTGCCTCTGGGGTGGGACTTGTCTCCCTTCCCCTTATAACAGATTATAAAGATGTTGACTCTTCCTAAAATAAATCCATCCAGTCATACTATTCTAATCAAAACAGAAATAGGAGTTCTTACAGTTTGTTTAGAACTTAACAAAAGGACCCTAGAGATCATCTAACATTTAAAAAAAAAAAAAAAAAAAAACATTGTAAAGAACATTCTTTGTACTATATACAAAGTTACAGTAAATGAAACAGAATAGAGGAAGGCACAGAAATAGATTATTGAAAATAAATATGGCCCATAAATTAAATGCCTATAAGACCAAGCAAGGGATTGAAATAAATGGGCCAGAAGTAAGAAGGAATAAGTATGGGCGGGCACTGTGGAAAGGGGAACACAAGCCCATTATAGAGAGGATATGTGCTACTCGTCACTACTGGATTATGGTCTCAAAACTTAGGTTCACTATGAACAAATGCTCTGATTTTTTAAAAGAGAAAACAGAAATTAGGTTTTTATGTGATATCTGAATTTTTACATGTTGACTGAAATTCTTAAAACAATATATAAATATATGCATAAATAAGAAGCCCTGGTGGCTCAAGACCTAAGCACTTGGCTAATCATCAACAGGTTGGCAGTTCGGATCCCCCAGCCATTCCACAAGAGAAAAGACCTGGCAATCTGCTCTCATAAAGATTACAGTCTAGGAAACTCTATGGAGCAGTTCTGCAACAGGGTGCCTATGAGTTGGCATTCACACAACAACACAAAACTAAAACAACACCACATAAATATACAGAATCAAATGCATAAGAAGGACTTTGAGACTGCTGCCAAAAATTGTTTCAAAATTATTAGCAGTATGGAATAAAAGTAGATTCACAAATCATGAGGAAATTGTTTAAAATGATGTTAGCTCAACTAGCTAAACAGTTGAGAGAAAACAAAGCTGTTATCTATGTTACTTCTTATTCAAAATTATTTTCCAACAGAAAAATAAAATCTGAAACATTTAGTCATAAAAGTGATTGAAAGAAGGGCTGAAATCCATTAAATGGGGAAGAGATTGTCTTTTAACAAATGGTGCTGGCAAAACTGGATATCCATTTGCAGAAAAACAAAACAAGATCTGTACCTCACACCATACACGAAAACTAACTACAGATAGACCAAAGACTTAAATGTGAAACCTAAAACTATAAAGTTCCACAAGGAAAAACTAGGGACAAATTTAGAGGCCCTCTGGTAGCATAGTGGCTAAGACACTTGCCTGCTAACCAGACGGCTGGCGGTTCAAACCCACCAGCCACTCCTCGGAAGGAAGGTTGGGCAATCCTACTTCCGTAGTGATAACTGCCTCGGAAACCCAAGGAGGGGTCGCTATGAGTCGGGGCCGACTCGACGGCACATAACAACAACAACAACAACAACAATATATGGCATAAATAGACTATTAACATAACCCAAAATGCACAAACAGGTGAAGATAAACTAGATGAATGGGACCTTCTAAAAATTAAAATTTTATGCGCTTCCAAAGACTTCCAAAAGAGTAAAAAGAGATCCTACAGATTGGGAAAAAACATTTGACAACAACATATCTGACAAGGACTGATCTCTAAAATTTATAGAAAACTCCAACACCTCAACAACAAAAAGATTAACAATCTAATTCAAAAATGGGTAGAAGACATGAATAGACACTTCACCAAAGAGAATATTCAGGCAGCCAACAAACACATGAAGAAATGTTCACGATGATTAACCATTAAAGAGATGCAAATCAAAACAACAATGAGATACCATCTTGCCCCAACCCTAGTAGCCAGAAATAGAAATAGTAGAAAATATCAAATGCTGGTGAGCACATGACAGATTGAGACTGTCATACACTGCTGGTGGGGCTGTAAAATGATACAACCACTGTGGAAACAGTATGGTGATTCCTTACTAAGTTGGAATTAGGAACATGATTTGACCCAGCAATTCCATTACTATATATATCCTAAGGATGTGAGAGAGCCAAGACAAAAAGAGGTATATCCACACCCATGTTCACCGCAGCATTATTCACAACAGATGGAAACAACCTAGGTGCCCATCAACAGAAGAATGGATAATCAAACTACAGTACATACACACAACAGAATACTATGCAACCATAAAGAATAACGTAGAATCTTCAAAACACCGCATAACATGGATGAACTTGGAGGACATTACGCTGAGTGAAATAAGTCAGTCACAGAAGAACAAATATTGTAATAGTCTGTTCTTGTAAAAAGTCAAGGAAGGGTTTATACATGGAAGGAAATTTTCTTTGTTGGTTACCAGGGCTGGGAGGGGAGAGGAGGGAACACTGCTAGATAGGTAGAAGCAAGTATTGATTTGGGTGAAGGGAAGGGCAATGTACCAAATGTGAGTGATCAACATGGTGGCATTGAGGAAGAGGAAGACACAGAGAGGTGCATGGGAAGTACAGACAACAAAGATGAACCCTTTTGCACATACTGTACTGCATTGTCAGTGATGGCAAACATTGCTCTATAGGTAGATAGATGGGTGGACAGGCTGAACAATGAGGTATGTCTGTGCAGGGGGCAATGTGCCCATGACCATGTATAGGGTTAGCAGACAATGTTTCTACAAGTGTATTTGTACGTTTTGTAAGAATTTCCAGGTTTATAATAGAGCTGACAAGGCACAAGGTTATAGTCGCTTCTTGGCCACAGCTAGCTACCCAGAGGGAACAAGTATTTGGACCTGATTTTGGCTTGAGGCCATGGTCACAGGGGACATCAATTCAATTGGCATAATGTACTACACATAAACATTGTTCCATATCCTACTTTGGTGAGTAGCAACTGGGATCTTAAAAGCTTGCAAGCAGCCATCTAGATGTATCGATGGTCTCTCCTCATCCAGAGCAAAGAAGAATGAAGAAAACCAAAGATTCATGGAAACAATTAGTCCAAGTGACTGGTACACCATGCAATCCTCAGCCTATATGACTATGAGACCAGAAGAACTAGATGGTATTCAGCTACCACTGTCAACCACTTGGAGGAGGATCGGTACAGGAGATCCTGGATAGAGTGGGAGAATAATGTGGAACAAAACTCAAAATCATCACCAAAAAAAAGGGACCAGGTTTGCTGATCTGATAGAGCCTGGCAGATCCCCAAGACTACAGTCCCTAGCTGCCCTTCAGGCCTGGAATTGAACCCACCCTGGTGGCTTCCAGCCAAACAAAAGACAGGCATATGAGCTGAACATTTACATTAGGTAGTTATACTCCTTGGAGAGATCAATCATGGGAGAATAGAAGGACTGTGTGTGCACAGGGAGATAGCTGGTGGGGGTGGCAAGCAGGAGTGCATGGGAGGGAAGGACACAGGGAAGAGGTGGCTATGGGAAGGAAGTGGGAGGAGACCTGTTGCATTGTGGGAAATTGCAGTTAATATCATGAGACAAGTGTATGTGAGCTGCTGTTTGGAAGATGATTTGCTCTGTAAACTTTCACCTAAATCAAGAATAAAATTAAAAAAAAAAAAAAGTAGTTGAAAGAAATAGGAATAGTTTTTATAATCCTGGGCAAAGATCTAAGAGTAACAATCAAAAAATTTTCATGAAGAACATTAATATATTAATTAACCCTATAAAATTTTGAGACAATAAAAAAAAAATCCATGTAAGATTGAAAACAAATGCAAATTAGGAAAAAATATTTGTGATATATGAAAGATATTCCTAATATGTGAAAATTACCTAAATATCAGTAAAACAATAAATATTCCAATGAATATAAATGATTGATAAATTTGTAAAAGACTCACCCATCTGTACCAAAGACACGAACAAGAATGTTCATAGCAACATTGTTATAGCCCCATACTAGAAACAACACAGATGTCCCACAAGGATTAAATGGATAAATTATATTCCTATAATATTCAACATGAATATAATGGAATATAACATTTAATAGTAAAAATTAACATATGACTGCCACATACCACCACATGAGTTATATACCATAACATGTATTACTCTCAGAAACATAATGTTGAGAAAAAAGATTCAAACAAAAGAAAATATACTGTATAATTTCACTCATAACATTTTAAAACAGGTAAAACTAATCTACAGTGTTAGTATTCAGGATAGTGGTTATCTTTGGAAAGGAAAGAGAGTGATTGAAAAGTGACATATTGGAGTGCTAATAATGTCTTATTTCTTTACTGGGTGGTGACTGTATGGTTGTGTTTACTTTGTGATCCTCGTGATAATTCAAAGAGCTACACAGTTATGATTTGTTCATTTTTCTGAAAATATGCTTATTCAGTATAAGTTAAATACAAAAAAGTAATTTATGAAAAAGAAAAAACAAAGCAAACAAAAAAAAAATAACTGGAAACAAATCAATACAATTTGTAACTCTCACTACTCTACTAAATCCATGTCTCACAGTGTTTATAAAAGCATTCTTGGTAATCACACTACAACTTGGCCGCCTTTCAGTATTATGTTTTTCTCTGTGTAGAACTATTTACTAAACTAATTGGCAAAGTTCTTAAATATGTAACAAAAGCAAGTTTCTCAAATACATAACAGAACACTTTTTCTCTAGCAACAGCCTGATTTAGGTCCATTACATATAATGTTACATGATTCACTCTTCTCAGTGCTCTATTTAATGGATAGGTCAGTAATAGGATGTCTACACAGTTTTAGCAAAATTAGATTTTAGTCATTGATCAAAGGTTGGCAGAACACCTGTGAAAGGTTCAATTAAGAACCAGTGGCCTATATCAATAACACACCTGTGACATCAGAAAAGCATTGCTATTTCTTATCAAGTCATATCATTTAAAAATCCATGGCACCTACCATATGTCATCACATAATCTGGCACATAACAGCACAAGAGAGAAAGAGAAGTTACGGTAGCGGTTGGTAAAAATGTTAAAAATATGGACAACGAAAACAATTCCTTGGAGTATATGGAGGAAGACAATAACCACTAGAACAGTCATTGTGAAAGGTATCTGTAGCTCCTAAGTCTTCTTGAAAAAATATACCTCCCAGTGGAAGTGTGTTGACTAACTGGAGAATTCTTAATTAGGCCTTCTCCTTAAAGTCAGGTTGCCTTAAAAACAGCTATGACATACCAGAAATTCCCAAAACCCACCCAAATCAACAGGAGGTTATAGAAGAATTATATTAAGAGGAAGTTTTTACATCTTCTTGATTGTGGAAAGGAGCTTTTGTGGTTCAGTGTCTAAGGCATATGACTGCTAACCAGAAGGTTGGTGGTCAAACCCACCAGCTGCTCCATGGAACGAAGATGAGACAAACTACTATAGATTTACCACCTTGGAAACCCAAGGGGGGTCACTATGAGTTGGAATTGACTTCATGGAAATGAGTTTGGTTTTTGTTTTTTTGCCTGTGAAGGTGATGGAAGCATTGTTGTTGTTGTTGTTAAGTGCCGTCGAGTCATTTACAACTCATAGCGACCCCATGCACAGCAGAACGAAACACTGC
>NW_006921633.1:15779608-15786826 GCF_000298275.1 Orycteropus afer afer
TACATTCCATGTTCCGATGATTAATGGATGTCTGCGGCTGTTTCTCTTCAATTTGAGTGGTGCCACATCAGCAAATGAAGGTCTCAAAAGCTTTCTCTTTTCCATGAGTAAGGATGGAAGCATTGGATAGGCCTTTTTCAGGGTTTTAAAGTACATGTTAGGAGACTTCTGCTTCTTGGAAGAAGTGTTAGAAATATTTTTTCCTACCCCTCCCTCTAAGTACAACTAAAAATCTGGAAAAAAAAATATATATATATACACAGTACATTAAAAGACTGAGAAGTAGAGAGAAGTCAGATCAGCTAGGGACCTTGGGACCCAAGGAACAGTATGTTGGTGAGTTCTTTGGGATTTCTTTTTGCCTTGTACATTGCAGACTTGGAAGTAGTCACCCACCTTAAAATGCCAATGGGTCCAGACAAAAAAGCCTGCTCTCTCTAGCCAAGGAACCAAGAAAGAGCAGCTTAGCAAGGCAGAAAACTTTTTAGAAATAACTGCACTGTTCCAGCCGAACACCAAGAACATCTACTCCACCTTCACCTATGCTAGCAAAGGCTGAGAGACTTCCAAACTCACTGAAAAAATGGTCAATGCTGAAGCCTATCCCTAGAGAAAATGTCCATCAATATGAAGGGGAAATCAAGATACCTATAGAAATTAAAGCTAAGACAATGTGTCATGAGCAGACTAACCTAAAGAATTGGCCTAAAGTTCTCTGAACAAAAAGGAAATGATAAAAGAAGGAAACTTGGAACATCAGGAAGGAAGAGAAAACATATAAGCAAAAAACACAGGCAAACACAATGTCTCCCTTTTATTTTTTAGTTTTCTAAATCATTTTTGACAGTTAATGCAAAAATTATATCATTATTAGAGGAAAAACTAAGAAAACTATGTTATAAACAGGGGAGGCTGAAAGGGCATACAGAGAGGTACTTCATTCAACTGGTAAAATATCAACCAGGGATAAGGTATGTATATATAACTTAATATCTAGAGAAACAACTAAAAAGGCTACATAAGGAGAAACATTTAAAAACATTCCAGATAAAATGAAAATAAGAAAACAATTTCATTTACAATAAAATCAGTAAGAATAAGTTGTTAAAAAGAAATTTAGCCAAACAAGTGGAAGCCCTGAACACTGAAAACTACAAAACACTGTTGAAAGAAGACCTAACAGAATGGAAAGACATCTCATGTTCCTGAATTGGAAAACTTAATATTGTTGTTGTGTTGTTGGTAGATGCCCTTGAGTCAGTTCTGACTCATAGTGACCCTGTGTACAACAGAACAAAACTCTACCTGGTCCTGTGCCAGCCTCACAATCATTGCCATGCCTGAGCCCATTGTTGCAGCCACTGTGTCAATCCATCTCATTGGAGGTCTTCCCCTTTTCAATGACCCTCTCCTTTACCAAGCATGATGCCCTTCTCCAGAGACTGGGCCTTTCTGACAACACAACAAAAGGACCAGAGACGAAGCCTGGCCATCCTCACTTCTAAGGAGCATTCCAGCTATCCTTTCTTAAAGACGGATTTGCTCATTCTTCTGGCAGTCCATAGTGCATTCAATATCACCAACACCACAATTTAAATGCATTAATTCTTCTGCAATCTTTCTTATTTATTGTCCAGCTCTCATAAGCATATGAGACTACCCAAAATACCATGGCTTGGCTTAGGTGCACCTTAGTCTTCAAAGTGACATCTTTGTACTTTAACACTTTGGAAAAGTTTTTTTTTTTTTTTTTGCAGATTTGCCCAATGCAATACATCATCTGATTTCTTGACTGCACTTCCATGGTACTGACTGTGGATCCAAGTAAAATGAAGTGCCTGAAAACTTCAATCTTTTCTCCATTAATCATGGTGTTTGCTTACTGGTCCAGATGTGAGGATTTTTTTTTTTTTTCTTTATATTGAGGTGTAATTCATACGGAAGGCTATAATCTTTGATTTTCATCAGTAAGTGCTTCAAGTCCTCTTCACTTTAAGCAAACAAGGTTGTGTTATGTGCATATCTCAGGTTGTTAAAGTTTTCCTCCAATCCTGATGCTGTGTTCTTCATACAGTCCACCTTCTTGGATTCTTCACTCAGCATATGGACTGAATAAGTATGGTGAAAGGATACAACCCTGACACACACCTTTCCTGATTTTAAACTATCCAGATCCTGTTTTCCTGTTCAAATGACTGTCTCTTGGTCTATTTATAATTTCCTCATGAGCACAATTAAATGTTCTGGAATTCCCATCCTTCCCATTATTATCCATAATTTGTTATGATCCACACAGTCGAATGCCTTCCCATAGTCAATAAAACATAGGTAAACATCTTTCTGGTGTTCTTTGCTTTCAGCCAAGATCCATCTGACATCAGCAATGATATCCCTTGTTCCAAGTCCTCTTCTGACTCTGGCTTGAATTTCTGGAAGTTCCCTGTCAATGTTTTGTTGAAACTGTTTTGAATTATCCTTAGCAACATGTTAGTTCCATGTGATATTAATGATATTGTTCAATAATTTCCACATTCTTTTGGATCACCTTTCTTTGGAATGGGCATAAATAAGCATCTATTCCAGTCAGTTGGTGTTCTGGTTACCTAGTGCTGCTGTGACAAGAATATACCACAAATGGGATGGCTTGAACAAACAGTAGTTTATTCTCTTACAGTTTGGAGGCTTTATGTCCAAGTTCAAAGTGCCAGGCTCGAGGGGCTGGGTGAAAGCCCCTCAACCTTAGGACTCAGCTCTGCCTCCTGCTCCCATCCCACTGAAGCTGGAGTCTTTTCTTCACTCAGCTGCTGGCTGCTGAGACTGACAAGCCCAAAGTTGACAAGTAAAAAGGCACAATCCCGATGTTACCAAACCACACGACAGGCCATTCATTCAAGTCCATTAAAGTCCCAAAGTCAGCAGAGCATGGTAAGGTGCTGAACAACAACACAGCTACATGCAGGGTTCAAGCATACCATAAGTTAGAGACCTTTCCCCAAGGCTTCTCCTTATATACAGGAAGCAGACCACATCCCTAAGGCAGCTATTCAGCTACTCATAGTAGATTCCACCATGGAGTTGCTTACCAGTCTCATCATGGAGAATACTACATCCAGTTGCCCAGCCACTCAACCAGGCCCAGCCAAGTTGACACACAAACTTAACCACCACAATTGGTCAGCTAGCTTTCTTCTAAATTTTTGGCATATATTAGTGAACACCCCCAGTGCTGTATCTGTTCGTGGAAACATCTCAATTGGTATCCCATCAATTCCTGGAGCCTTGTTTTGCACAAATGCCTTCAGTGCAGTTTGGACTTCTTCCTTCAATACCATTGGTCCTTGGTCATATGCTACCTTCTGAAATAGCTGAATATCAACCAATTCCTTTTGGCACCAAAAAAACAAATTAAACTCACTGCCATCGAGTCGGATCCAACTCATATCAACCCTCCTGGTTTCCGAGGTGATATCACTATGGAAGTAGATTGCCCAACCTTCCTTTCAGGAATGGCTGGTGGTACAGTGACTATTCCTTCCATCTTCTTTTGATGTTTCCTGCATTGTTCAATATTGTGCCCATTCAATATTGCAAACTCGAGGTTTGAATTTTTCTTCAGTTATTTCAGCTTGAGAAATGCCAAGCATGTTCTTCTCTTTAGAGTTTCTTCAGCTTCAACTTAAATTTGCATATGAGCAATTTAATGTATCCCACCTGAATTTAAAGACAATCTGAAGAATAGATTTGACACATTAAACACCAATGTCCAAAGACCAGATGAATTGTGAGATGACATCAAGTACATCATACATGAAGAAAGCAAAAGGTCATTGAAAATACAGGGAAGAAAGAAAAGACCAAAGTGGATGTCAGAAGAGACTCTGAATCTTGCTCTTGAAAGGAGAGTAGCTAATGCAAAAGGTCTATTCCACAGTTGCCCCCTGGCCTTGTTCTGACTAATGAGCTTCTCCATTGTCTCTTTCCATAGATATTGTTGATATGATTCCTGTGTATTCCATCTGGCAAGGTCCACATACAGTCATCATTTATGTTGTTGAAAAAAAGGTATTTGTAATGAGTAAGTCACTGGTCTTGCAGAATTCTATCATGTGATCTCCAGTGTCATTTCTGTTACCAGGCCATATTTTCCAATTATCAATGCATCTTCATTTCCAGCTTTCACATTCCAGTCACAAGTAATTATCTTGATTACATGTTTAGTCCATTTCAGAACACAGAAATTGGTTTAAAAAAAAAACCTTCAATTTCTTTATCTTTGGCTTTGGCAGTTTGTACATAAATTTGAATAATAGCCATACTAACAAGTGTTCCTTGCAAGCATATGAATTTTATCCTACCACTGATAGCATTGTACTTCAGAATAGATCTTGAAATGTTCTTCTTGATGATGAATGTGACACCATTCCTCTTCAATTTGTCATTCCCAAGTTAATTTACAGATAATGCAATCCCTGTAAAAATCCCAGCTTCCTCTTTTGCAGAAATGTTTCTGTTTCTTAAAATTCATATGGAATTACAAAATTCATATGGAATGTTTCTAATCTTAAAATTCATATGGGATTGCAAAGGGCCCCAGATAGCCAAAACAACCTGGAAAAGAAGAACAAAGTCAGAGGACTCATATTCCTGATGTCAAAACTTCCTAAAAAACTATAGTAATCAAAATAGTGTGATACTAGCATAAGGATAAATATATAGATCAATGGAATAGAATTGAGAGTCTAGACATAAACACATACATCCATGCTCAACTCAATAAGGATACCAAGGACATTCAATGGGAAAGAATAATTTTTTCAACAAATGGTGCTGATACAACTGGATCTCCACATGAAAGATTTTTGACCCTTACACACACCACTCCTCGGAAGGAAGGTTGGGCAATCCTACTTCCGTAGTGATACTGCCTCGGAAACCCAAGGAGGGGTCGCTATGAGTCGGGGCCGACTCGACGGCACGTAACAACAACAACAACAACAACAACACTTCATATCATATGCAAAAACTAATTCAAAATGGATTGAAGACCTAAACTTAAGAGCTAAAAGTATAAAACTGTTAGATGGGAACAGAGGTGTAAATATTCATGATCATTGAATAAGCACTAAAAACACAAGAAATAAAAGAAAAACCAGATAAACTGGACTTCATCAAAATCCAAAACTTTTGTACATGAAACACTACGAGATAAAATGAAAAGATAATCTATAGGAGAAAATATTTTCAAAATATGTATCTGATAAGAGCCTATTCTCAGAATATATAAAGTACACTTGTAACTCTACAACACAAAGACAAAAAGTTCAATTAAAAATGGGTAAAGGATCTGAATAGACATTTCTCCAGAGAAGAACAACAAATGGCCTATAAGCACATGAAAAGATGCCCAACTAGTCTAAGCTACTGGTACACCATGCAATCCTCAGCCTATATGACTATGAGGCCAGAAGAACTAGATGGTGCCTAGCTACCACTATCAATCACTCAGAGGGGGATCTATGTAGGAGATACTGGATAGAGTGGGAGAACAATGTGGAACAAAATGCAAAATCATTTTGGGGGAAAAAAAGGGGACCAGGTTTGCTGGATTGATAGAGCATGATGGAACCCTGATGGGGCCCCTAGCTGCCCTTCAAGTCTGCAATTGAACCCACACCTGTGGCTTCCAGCCAAACAAAAGACAGGCATATGAGGTGAACATTTATACTAGGTGGATATACCCCTTGAAGAGAACAATCATAGGAGGATAGAAGGGCTGTGTATGCACAGGGAGACAGCTCAGGGAGCAGGAGTGCATGGAGGGAAGGACACAGGGAAGAGGTAACTATGGGGAGGAAGTGGAGGGGAGCTGTTGCATTGTGGGAAATTGTAGTCAATGTCGTGAGACAAAGTGTATGTGAACTGCTGTATGGAAAGTGAATTTGCTCTGTAAACTTTCACCCAAATCACAATTTAAAAAAAAGAAAGAAAGAAAGGATGGCCAACATTATTAGTAATTAAGGAAATGTAAATCAATGTCACAATGAGATACAACTCCACACACACAAGAATGACTACAATAAAACAATAAGATAACAAATGTTGGCAAAGATTTGGAGAAATTAAAACTCTTATACATTGCTGGTGAGAATGCAAAATTGTGTAGCCTTTTTAAAAAAGTCTGTCAGTTGCTCAAATGGTCAAGCATAGTTATCATATGACCTGATATTTTCACTTCTAGTTATATACCCAAGAGAACTTTTGTGAGAACAGGTGTTCACACAAAAGTTACACATGAATGTTCACAGAAACATGCTTCATAAATAGCAAAAAGTGGAAATAAATGACTGTGAACTGGTGAATGGACAAACAATATGTGGTATAGCCATACAATGAAATAGTCATAAAAAGGAATGAAGTACTGATACATGCTACAACATGGATGAGCCTTAAAAACCAGGTAAGTGGTTGTTAGGGGTTAAGGTAAATGTCAATATCCTGGATGTGATATTGTGCTCTGGTTTCACAAGATGTTACCACTAGGAGAAATTGGGTAAAGGGAATTAGGACCTCTTTGTATTATTTCTTTCAAGTGCATGTGAGTCTATAATTTTCTCAAAATAAAAATAATTATTTAAAAAAGAGTAGCTCTGTTTTAGCCTTGAGGATTGCTACTATTCTGAAAATCATTTAGAGACTGGAAGGCAAAGAAGTCTTTTTATCATCTCTTAAACACTGCTTGGAGTTCTTTACTTCCTGCCTGTCACCACTATGTACCCCTCCCCCACCGACAAACAGGAGCTCAGTGCTTTCATCTGTGGACCAAACCCATCACTGTGATGGTATACCTAGGCTGTTCCATCTCCATTATGTTTTGTGTGCCAAAATTACATCTTGACCCATTCCCATATATTAAAATTCCCAACTTCTTAGTGCTAGGATCAATGAAGTCCATTTACCAAAAGAAAAACAAACAAGAACCTCTTATTTCTGAGTAATTTACACAATATTACAAATGAACTTACTTAATATCTTCTTTCTCTTTTATTTTGCATTCTAGCTGCATGCTCCAATTACAGGTCTCTCTTGATGTTGTTTTATATCATAGGTCAAAAACTTTCTCTGTAAAAAGCTTGTTGTTGTTGTTGTTGTGTGCCGTCGAGTCGGCCCCGACTCATAGCGACCCCTCCTTGGGTTTCCGAGGCAGTTATCACTACGGAA
>NW_006921633.1:15786926-15789299 GCF_000298275.1 Orycteropus afer afer
CCAACCTTCCTTCCGAGGAGTGGCTGGTGGGTTTGAACCGCCAGCCGTCTGGTTAGCAGGCAAGTGTCTTAGCCACTATGCTACCAGAGCTAAATATTTTTGGTTTTGGGGGCTAAATGTTATCTATCACAATTATTCAACTCTGCCATTGTAGCATGAAAGCAGTCATAAACAATATGCAAACAACAGGCTTGACTGTATTCCAATAAAACTTTATTTATAAAAACTGGAAGCAGGTTGTAGTTTGCTGCCTCCTATTTTATATAATCACCCTTGGCATTTGCAGTCAAAGTAAAAGTCCCAGGACAAATAGTGACTTGAATTGAGGGGAAAATACTTAGCTAAAGTTCCTGCAAGGGTTAAATTATAATAGTAGTCACATTAATTTAGATTCAGCACCTCATGGCTGACATGAAGAAGTAAAATAATTATCTAGTATACTGACCTAGGAGATCTCCCCAATACCTACATTCTAACCAGTGGTTATGCCCTACTAAGGGGATTTAGAAGGCTCTTCTGAGTGGTACAGGGAGGTCTGGTGGTGCTATGGTTAAAGCATTGGACTTCTGACCAAAAGGTTGGCTGTTCAAACCCCAAGATGCTCCGCAGAAAAAAGATGAGGCAGTCTGCTTCCACAAAGATTTACAGCCTTGGAAAGCCTAGGGGCAGTTCTACTCTCTCCTATAGGGTCACTATGAGTCCGAATGGACTCGATGGCAGTGGGTGGCAGTGGGTCTGAGTGACGAAAATATTTAATATGAAAGAATGGAGATCTACCTCATAAAGGCTGATGTTCTACTTGCTAAAAATCAACCACTGAAAACCCTATGGACCACAGTTCTACTCTGACACACATGGGGCTGCCATGAGTTAGAATCAACTCGAGGGCACCTGGACGTTTCCCCGTCCCCTCTCCAGTCAATGTAACTCTCAAGAATGGCAGGAATCTACAGCAAAAATGGTAACAATATAATATTGTTACCCATTACCTTTTATCGGAGCTCTGGTAGCATAGTGCCTAAGGCACTTGACTGCTAACCAGAAGGCTGGCAGTTCAACCACCAGCCACTCCTCAGAAGGAAGGTTGGGCAATCTACTTCTGTAGTGATACCGCCTCGGAAACCCAAGGAGGGGTCGTTATGAGTTGGGGCCGACTCGACGGCACAAAACAACAACAACATTACCTTTTATCAAGAACTTTCAATAATATTTCATTTGAATGTGACAACAATCCCCAGGTAAGCAAGACAGGTGTTATCTTCATGTCAAAGATGAGGATAATGAGGGTCAGAGAAATTTTTAAATAGGATCTGACTCAATGGCAGTTAGGTTTTTCTTTTCTTTTTATAGTATATTGGGGGTAGACCAGAATAAAAACCTACATATAAGTTTTTGATCTAAGAGCAAATGACAGAGGGATCCAGGTAAGGACAGGACTGCAGGCCCCAACTCCCAAGTGGCAGGAAAAGTGGAGGGGAAAGGAAAGAAAAGCCAGGGCGTTCAGGACAGAGCAAACAAGCGTCAGTGATCTTGGTAAGGGGAGGGTGGAGAGTTTCAAACAGCTAAGGGAGACAAACTTGCCTGTTTGTCATGCTCTGGTGCGTGTTGCTGTGAGGCTTGAGGCTGAACCACCGGTGTTTCAAATGCCGGTGGGGTTGCATATGTTGCATAGGTTTTGGTGTGTCTTGAAGACTGAGACAAAGTAGGAAGGAGGAGGAGGCCATCCACTTCTCAAAGAATTGGCTAGGGAAAACCTTATGAATAGCAGAGAAACACTGTCTGTTACATTACTAGGCAACGATATGAATGGTTTTCCCCAAGCAGCAGGAAAAGCTGAGGGAAAAGGAAAGGAAAGCCAGGGCATCAAGGGCAGAGCGAGTAAGCATCAGCAATCCTGGTAAAGGGAGGGTGCAGAGGTTTCAAACAGCTAAGAGAAACACTGCTACATTACTAGGCAACTATATGAATAACCCGGAAACACTGTCTGATACAGTGCAGGACGATGAGCCACATAGGTTGGAAGGGTCTCAGAATAGGATTGGTCAAGTGCTGCATCATCAGAGTAGAATCAACCTTACTGATAAGGATAAAGTAAAGCTTTTGAGACCTCCATTTGCTGATGTGACACGACTCAAATTGAGGAGAAACAGCTGCAAACATCCATTAATAACTGGAACATGGAATGTATGAAGGATGAATCTGGGAAAATAGGAAGTTGTCAAAAATGAAGTGGAATGCATAAAGATTGATATCCTAGGCATTAGTGAGCTGAAGTGGACTGGTTTTGGCCATTTTGAATCAGACAACCATATGATCTACTATGCCGGGAATGACAATTTGAAGAGGAATGGCATGGCATCCATCATCACAAAG
>NW_006921633.1:15793847-15808902 GCF_000298275.1 Orycteropus afer afer
CACTGAGACTATGGCCCCTAGCTGTCCTTGAGGTCTGGAATTGAACCCATACCCGTGGTTTTCCAGCCAAACAGAAGACAGGCATATGAGTTGAACATTTACCTGAGGTAGATACACTCCTTGGCGAGAACAATCATTTAGAAAGAAGGGCTGCATATGCACAGGGAGACAGCTTAGTGGGCAGGAGTCCATGGAGGGATGGACACTGGGAAGAGGTAACTATGGGGAGGAAGTGGGAGGGAGCTTTTGCATTGTGGTAAACTGTGGTCAATGTCATGAGACAAAGTATATGTAAACTGCTGTATGGAAAGTGAATTTGCTCTGTAAATCTTCACCCAAACCACAATAATAATAATAAAAAAAATTGCAAAAAAAAAAAAAGTAGATGGAAGGAATACACAGAGTCACTGTACCAAAAAGAATTGGTAGATCTTCATCCATTTCAGGAGGTGGCATATGATCAAGAACCAATGATACTGAAGGAAGAGGTCGAACTTGCACTGAAGCAATTGCCGAAGAACAAGGCTCCAGGAATTGACAGAAAACCCATCGAAATGTTTCAACAAACAGATGCCCCACTGGACGCACTCACTCAGTTATGCTAAGAAATTTGGAAGACAGCTACCTGGCCAACTGACTGGAAGAGATCCATATTTGTACCCATTTCAAAGAAAGGTGATCCCACAGAATCTGGAAATTATCAAACAATATCACACGCAAGTAAAATCTTACTGAAGATAATTCAAAAACGGTTGCAGCAGTATATTGACAGAGAACTTGCAGAGGTGCAAGCCAGATTCAGAAGAGGACGTGTGTGGTGGTCACATTTGTGTGTCAACTTGGCTTGCTGAGTGGTTGGGCAGCTGAATGTAGTTATTTCCCATGGTGAGATTGGTAATTAAGTCCATGGTGGAATCTATTGAAGCAGCTGAGTAGCTGCTTTGGGCATGTGGTCTGCTTCCCATATGTAAGAAGTAGCTTTGGGAATTGTCTCCAGCTTATGGCACGTTTGGACCCTGCATGTAGCTGTGTCATTGTTCAGCAGCCTTGGAAACCCAAGGAGGGGTCACTATGAGTCGGATCCGACTCCACGGCAGTGGTTGCGTTTTTTTATCACTACGGAAGTAGATTGTCCAACTTTCCTTCCAAGGAGTGGCTGGTGGGTTTGAACCGCCAGCCTTCTGGTTAGCAGTCAAATGCTTTAGGCACTACACCACTAGAGCTCCTAGAGAGCTATTCAGGTCTTCTATTTCTTCTTCAGTCAGCTTTCATCATTTTTATTTTTCCAAGAAATTTCCTATTTCACCTAAGTTTTCAAGCTTGTTGCCATGAAGCTGTTAATACTATACCCTTAATTTATTTCAATTTTTTAAAATCTCTGATAAATCTATCATTCGGTCCCATTCACACTCTTTATACTGGCCATCTCTTTTTCTGTTTTACTAATCATATCAATCCTCTTGTAATTTTGTTTCCTGTTACAGTAATTTCTGAATTGATATTTATTATTAGTTTCCTTTGGCTTTATTTTATGATTCTAAAAATGTCCTGAATTGTGTGACTTAGTAATTTTTTAGTCTATCTTCTAAAAACATATTTAAGGCTATATATTTCCTTTTATAAATCTGTCCCAGAAATCTCCTCTGTATTTTTTAAACTTTGCATATCCAGAACAATACTCCTGATTTTTTCCACATACCTGGTCTAACTGTAGTCTTATTAGTATTGTCAATGGCAACTCCATTTTTCCAGCTGCTCAGACCCAAACACTTGAAGTCATCCTTGACTTCTCTTTATATCATAACCCTCATCTAATCTATCAGTAAATCCTTCAGCAAATTCTCCTAAATATGTCAAAAATCTAATCACTTTGTTCTCATCCCTTTTGTTACTAAATCTTTCTAAACAACTACCATTTCTCATGTAATTATTGCAATAGCTTCCCAACTGATATCCTTGCCCTTTACCTTCTAACATGTTATGTGCCATCGAATTGGACCTGACTCATAGCAACCCCTTGTTGGGTTTCTGAGGTGGTATCACTACGGAAGTAGATTGCCCAACCTTCCTTCTGAGGAGTGGCTGGTGGGTTTGAACCGCCAGCCTTCTGGTAACGAGTCAAGTGCCTTAGGCACTACGCTACCAGAGTTCCTATTCACAACATAGCTTCCCAAATTATCCAGTCATTCCTTTCCTCAAAATAATCTACTGATTTCCCCTAGTATTTAAAAAAGAAAATCCAAATCTCTTACAAATAGTTACAAAACCTGTATGATCTAGCCACCTGCTACCTTCCTGACCCATTCGCTTATAACTCTGCCTCTTATTCATTCTGCTCCAGTCACACAGGCTTCCCTTCTGGGTTTTATCTCAGATTTCACCTTCTTAGTGAGCCCTTTCCTGACCACCTTATTTGAAATTGCAGTTCACTCACCCCACCACCCAATACCCTCTAGCCCCTGACCCTGCTTTGTTCTCTTTCAGGACTCACATCATTACCTGACACACTATATATTTTACTTACTTATTTATATATTGCTTCCTTTACTATAATGTAAATTCTATAATGTCTCTCTTTTTTTTTGTTGTTGTTGTTGGTCTGTTTTGTTCATTGCTATATTCCTGGCTTTAATAGTGCCTGGAATGTCGACCTCAGTAATTCATAGTTGGGAAAATAAAACACATTCATTTAAATTTTTAGAGATGTTATGTTCTAGAAGATGTCAATTTTTAGTGTGTTTTTTTTTTTAATGTTCATAAAAAAAAATACAGTCTGCAGAAGTTGGATATAGTACTCTATACATGTCCATTATAGCAAGCTTTCAATTGTATTATTAAAATCTTTGTATTTACTTGTTGGTATTTTGTTTGTTTAATCCATCAGTTACCACAAGAAGGGAGTTGGGAATCTTTTAACTATGATGGTGAGTTTGTCATTTTTTATTTTACATACTTTGAACTATATTATACACATTTAGAATGGTTGTACCTTCCCAGAGAGTCGATTTTTCCATCAATATTTATCTCTAGTCACCTCTGCTACTGAATTTTGTGTTAAAGACTATTTATTTGTTTAACACTACTGTAACCACATTTGCTTCATTTTGAGTATTTCTTTTAGGTATAATTAACTTATGTTCTTTAACTTTAAAATTTTCTGTGTTTTAGATGTCCATTGTAAACAGGAGTTAGCTGTACTGAAAAACAAATCTGTTCCACAGTCTTTTCAAGTGAAAAATGTAGCCCACTTACATTGAAAATAATTACTGAGTTTCTTTGGGTTAATTTCTACTACTACATTGTGTATTTTCTATTTTCCAGCTATTTTCCCCCGTTTTCCTCCTGCCTTCCCCCTTTCCAATTGCTGTCTGCTTTTGGTTTGATTTGTTTTCCCTCATTCAACATTTTACCTTACTTGTTTGCAAATTATATACTCTTTATTTCTGTTCTTTTGGTGATTATGCTAGAAATTCTACCATGCATATTTTGCTTCATAAAATTTGGAGCAAATTAGTATCTTTACTATCTTCTTGAATGATACAAGGGTCTTAGAATGCTTTAAAGATCTCTGGTGGCACAGTAGTTAAGCATTTATCTGCTCATCAAAAGGTCAGTGGTTTGAATCTACCACCCACTCCCTAGGTGAAAGACGTGTCAGTCTGCTTCTGTAAAGATTCACAGCCTTGGAAACCCTATGGGGCAGTTTTATTCTGCCATCTCCACTGAACAGCAGTGGGTAGGTTAGAATGATTTAACTCTCTGCACTTCCCTCCTGATTCATATGTTGTTATTGTCCAGGATTTTATTTTTGTAAGCCTCGTGAATTAGATATTATTTTTAACATTTTATATAATCAGTTTTTGTCTCGGTTCCCACAAGTTTGTCACTATTTTCTGCCCACCATTTCTTCTTGCATCTCAGACCTTCCATCTTTCTAACTCACTCAGGGAGGATGCTACCCCTTCAAGGGTCCAATATTCCTGTGGGGATCTCTCTCTAATCCAGCCTCCCACTCTGCTTGAGCCTTAGGCTTTGTTTCCTACCCCTGAGTACAGAGCCTTTATAAACAAAGCACCTCACTGCCAGGTGCCAGCAGATGCCCTCAAGGCGAACTGTGAGTTTGCTTATTCTTGTGGAATCAAGCATCTTTGTCATTTCAACCTCTGATTGTTTCCCTTAGCTTCCTGCCAGTTCAACCATGCTTTAAACAAATATTTTTAGTATATTATCCAGCATTTTTAGGTGATCTAAAGTTCTTGTCCTGCAAATTTATCGTCTTATTGCCTGAATATCCTTCAAGTAATTTTTAAAATACTCGTTCTTTGAAACAATTTCAAATATATTTGTTCTTTTAAATAATCTCATATATTGTCTTACTTACTATGTATGTTCCATTAGTGAAAAGTATAACTGAATAAGTCATTTAGAAATGAAATAGTTAATACCTCTTTTAATTACAAATATATTTTGCACAGCTAAAAGCCATTTCAAAGAAAAAAACACCCTTTTTCTCCCCCAAAAAAATTTAAGTGTAACTATTGGCTCCAAAATTATATATGTATCTCATCTTCAACATTTTATTATAAAAAATCTCAAACATACAACAAAGATGAAAGGATACTTACTCCCCACCTGGATTCTACAATTATCATTTTACGATGCTTGATCACATACCTATATACCTACCCATCCCTCTATCATTCAATCATTCATCAATCTTTTCTTATTTATATTACAAGAGAAAAGGCAGACATCAGCACACTTCCCCATAAATACTTCAGCATAAGTATAACATTTTTATTTCTAAGTAATAAAGCTCCCTCTTCAAATATTTTGCTTATTATGTATAAGCATTTAGAAAGCATGACTCTCTGTGCCACAATCACATAAGACCATGTGAGTTAGAAGGGAATAGTCCTACAGTAAAGACAGGGAAAAAAGCAAATAAAACGAAATTATCATTAATCCTTTATATTTCTGGTTAGTAAAATAAGTGTCATATGTGGCACTTTCGTTTTATTTCATCAATATTTAGGATTTCCTATTATAGTTTCTAAGGAGCTCTGGTGGCACAGTGCCTAAGGCATTTGACTGCTAATCAGAAGGCTGGCAGTTCAAACCGACCAGATGCTCTGTGGGAGGAAGATGAGGCAATCTACTTCTGCAAAGATTTACAGCCTTAGAAACCCAGTAGGGGTCACTATGAATCGGAATCTACTTGATGGCAATGAGTTTGGTTTATTAATTATTATTACTATTACTATAGTTTCTAAGGAGCTCGGGTGGCATAGTGGGTAAGGCATTTGGCTGCTAACCAGGAGGTTGGTCATGCCCAAGAGCTGCTCTGTGGGAGGAAGATGAGGCAATCTACTTCTGTAAAGATTTACAGCCTTGGAAACCCAGTGGGGGTTGCTATGAACTGGAATTGACTCAAAGGCAGTGGGTTTGTTTCTTTTTTTTCATTATAGCTTCTATATGTTTATGATAAAAAGCTCTTACTTATTAATTCTTCCCTAGTCAGAAGGGGAAGGACTTTAGAGGACTGTTTAATTTCATGGGTGCAAACAGGTGAATAATCACTTTCTAAACTTCATTTAAGCAAAGCTGCATCTGCCTTCCAAAGGTAAGTCTCCTCTACCTTAATGATTTTATGAATTAGACTGTGTCGTTGCTTTAAATATTTACGACAGTAAATACTTTATTGAGCTGCCATCTAGAGACTGGGCTTCTCCCGCTTTCTGACTTGAATGTAAAGAGTTATTATTGACATTTCTTGGGAGTGCCTCTCTATGAAAACTGATCACCTTGAACGCACACAAAGAGGTGTCAGGAAAGAAAATGAGAAGTAAGTTTTGAAGTTGAGAATATGTTTGGATTTGGAAGAAGATCTTCAGGATAATTTTTGTACTTGCTAAAAATAAAAAGGGTGAAGAAATGTGAAAAGATGGTGTGGAATTCATCTATCAAGACAAAACCAAAACAGTACAAAAACATTTCTTTTAATAATCCAGATAATATACTCACCGATTACCACAAATTCTTATTTTGACCTCACCCTTTGTATTCTGGAAGCAATTAAAATCACTGTCATACGTTATCCTTCTTTATCGAAAGCATCCAGTGTGGATTCAGACAATCTGAGTTCCACTTCAGCTCTAACCAGTGAGTGATCTTAGGTACAACTCTAACTCTGTGGGCTCCTTTTCTTCATCTGCAAAATGAGTACACTATGAGTAGCTCTGGCTTCTTCTGGTGCTGGTATTCAGTAAGCCATCAAGCATTTGGAGCGACCAAGTTCCACAGATGTATATATATATCTTTTTCAGGCTTCTTATAAGAAGTCAGCGGCTGGGAATCTTTTTTTTTTCCCCCATATCTCTGCAACATGTCATTTTAAGGACAAAGATAGAAAAGTAAAGAATATAGCTTATAATTTTTAAAAACTAGGTTAAGAATAGATACTAGCAATAGCAAAGAAATCATCTTCCAGAAGCTCCATTTTTGTCCTTGAATTTAATCTAAACTCCATGTAACCACTTTCAAATTTCATGACAGAAAAAGTTCATCAGTCATTTGCCTCAAACAAAAAACAAGCACATTTAAAAAAAATTTGTCTAAATATCTAAATAGTATGAACGAGTAAAAAGAAAATTAAGATATATCTTAATTGAAAATTCCTTATGTTGGTCTTTACTATTTAGGATTTACTCCACTGTCCAATAACTTTTCTAGAGTATTAAAAAATCAGCTAGCCAAAGTGCAGAAGGTGATGCAATTCTCAAAAACTCAAACTCACTGCCATCATAGCTACCCCTCTTTGGGTTTTTAAGGCAGTATCACTACAGAAGTAGATTGGCCAACCTTCCTTCTGAGGAGTGGCTGGTGGGTTTGAACCGCCAGCTGTCTGGTTAGCAGTCAAGTGCCTTAGCCACTGTGCCATCAGAGCTTCTAACACCATAAAAATACATAAAGGCATTTGGCCTATTTCTTTTCCCCCTTAGCAGGAAACTTTCTTGGCAGTAGACTAAAGAAAAGAATGGTCCTAACTTAAACTATCTCATTTAATTTCTTCTCCACTTAATTTTATTTTTTCATAATGTGAAAAACAAAACCCATTCAATGTCATTGAGTCATTCCCAACTCATAGTGACCCATAAGACACAGTAGAACTGCCCTACAGGTGGTGTAGTAGTTAAGGCATTTACCTGCTAATCAAAAGGTCAGTGGTTTGAACCCACCATCTGCTCCACAGAAGAAAGATGAGGTAGTCTGCTTCCAAAAAGATTTACAGCCTTCAAAACCCAATGGGGTTGCTATGAGTCAGAATTGACTTGAAGGCAGGGAGTATAGGGTTTCCAAGGCTATAACCTTAATAGGAGTAGACTGCTTCATCTTTCTCCCATGGAGCAATTGGTGGGTTCAAACAGCCAACCTTTCGATTAGCAACTAAGTGTTTTATCATTGTGCCACCAGCTCTGCATGCTATAGTCTACTGTTAAAAGAAAGACAAATAAAAACTCATTACAACTGAAACAGCAGCAAAGCATGCAAAATAAGAAAACAAAAAAAGCCAGTATATTGAGGGAAAATGTCCAATTCCAGATGTGACCATGCACAAACAGCCATAGTATAATAATAGTAATCACCTCACCAAGGTATGCAAAAAAAAAAAAAGAATTAGAAAATTGCATTTGAGAAAACTCAATGAACAAACAAACTGTACATTAGTAGAATGTGTGACAGTAAATATGAGCATCCTAGGGCCAACAGAATGGTTACAAAATGTGACACTTATGCAGAACCAAACCAATGCATAAAGTAAGAGTGGCCAGACACACAGTTGTTGTTGTTGTTGTTATGTGCTGTCGAGTCAGACCCGACTCATAACAACCCCTCCTTGGGTTGCTGAGGCGGTATCCCTACAGAAGTAGATTGCCCAACCTTCCTTCCGAGTAGCGGCTAGTGGGTTTGAACTGCCAGCCTTCTGGTTAGCAGTCAAGTACCTTAGGCACTATGCTACCAGAGCTCCTTGTTTCACTGACATTAATCTGTTTGGGTTTCTGCAGGCAGGAAGTAAATTCATTAATTTTATCCAGAAGGAGAGAAAACAAAATAGTAGCAATGAGAGCAAAGAACAAAGGCCTAAGTCTAAATAAATGTGACATGAGACCCAAGACTTCTGGCATATTTTTATATAGAGAGATTTGCCTCATTCAGGGCGAAGAGTCTCTTAGAAAATGCTAAAGCCATTCCAATATAAAGATTCAATTGCAAATCAGAACTCTTGTAATATAGTGATGCTTCTGAGCTTCTAAAAAGGCTGTTTTCCAAAGGTTTCATTGCTGGATAGAGTTCAAAGTGCCACTTTACAAATAGAAACCTAATTATAGAATACAAATACCCACAAAACAATATGGGTCCACAAACCCTGACCAATCTGAAACTCCCCCTTGAGAACACCTATTGGTCTACTCATAAATGTATGACAATTTCCAGGTATTTTACAAGACAGCATCGAAAAAATTCATAATCAGTGATAGGCCATTGGGCTTAAGAAAGAGTAAGGAGCTGGCAATTGGGAAAATCAGGCTTAAGATCTTGTACCACCAATAACCTGCTATTTAATCCAAGCAACCCACCTAACCATGACTCGGTTTACTCATCTGTGGAATGATAATAGCCCTTTAACAGGATTATTCTTAAAAAAAAAAAAAAAAGGATGAGGAATTTAAGTGAATATCTTTTAAAAAATAAAAAGCATTTTAACAGTCAGATTATATTACTAGTAAAATAAAACTACAACAAACTCATTGATGTAATATGTTCTCTTCATACATAAAGTTGAACACTCTTATTTTAAAATTTATCATACATAAAACTATACAAAAACTATACAAAATGTACATACCCAATTAAAAGAATAATGATTTAATGGACTCCCATATAAACCCAGAAATGGAACATTATTAATATCTTTGAGGCTTCCATGTCCCTGTTCCTATCATATTTCTCTTCACCTACCTATCCCCACACTATACTAAATGTTATGTTAATCACTTCCTTCCTTTTATTTATAGTATTGTGACATTTATACCCTAAACTAATTAACCAACCATCATCCATCCATCCATTCTGATTTTTTGAACTTTACATAAATGGAGAATGCTGTATGTAGTCCCTCAACTTCTACATTACTTTTCTCAGAATAATTTCTTGACAATATTATCTAGTTCTTCCACATAATTCCTAAAGTTAAGGAAATATATTATATGCTTTAAAGCAGAGAAAATGAGTCAACTTGCTACATTATATTACAGGACAATGGACAAATCTTTCCATAGTAATTCAGAAAGTAAAGCAAACCAATGACTATCTCAGAGCATTCATATTTTTAGCTTCACTCAAAACTAAACAATTTCTCTAGTGCTAGGAGCAAATTAAATTAGTATTTTAAAATTGACTTTACAGAGCTGGTCTTTTTGCTATCATATTAAAGGGGCAGTTATATTCCAGTGACGCTGGAAAAGCCCTAAACAATATTCAATTATATTCCTTTGGGGTAAAAAAAAGAGCAAATTAAAGAAAGAACATCAAGAGATTTGTTTTTCTCTTAGGGAACTGGCTATTAGAAAATGAATAACCATATTCTGGAATCTTCTATTTTAGGAAGATGGTTTCTGAAATAGGTAATTAGTTTGAGACTAATTAATCCAAAGATATCATTCACCTGAGCAAGTGGTGGAAGAATCTCCTTGCATATTTGCTGATTTGGTCTCTATATTCCAATATAGTTGCATCTAGGAGTGGTCTTGTTGGAGCATAGAAGGTTCCAAGGCTTGCCTCAAGCTGTGCTGTGGAATTCAAACATAGTATCGCTAAAACAAGTGAAACTCCTTCAATTACAACAGAGTACTCATGTTTGCAGTCAGTCAGGTTTTTCAAACTTGGATGAAATGTGAGCTTGTTGCAGGAAAGACGAAATTGAAATATGACAGCTGGTACAAAAACAAACCTGTGTATATACTTTCACTTGAGGCAAAGCTGACAATGACTCTGAGCAACAAAAAGCTGTCAAAACTGAAGAAATCCATAATGAACCAACCTCTCACCACAAATGGGTAATTAAAACAGTGACT
Organism: Orycteropus afer afer; assembly: GCF_000298275.1. Lineage (NCBI taxonomy): Eukaryota > Metazoa > Chordata > Mammalia > Tubulidentata > Orycteropodidae > Orycteropus > Orycteropus afer. The sequence continues at coordinate 15,803,984 of NW_006921633.1, forward strand.
CATGAAAGTAACACAGTTTGAACTAGTATTTCCAGTAAAATCAACTCACATTGTAATCAACATTTGCTCTCTTTAGCTGGAAGGAGACATCTAACCTTTCCTTACTGTGTACAGCAATCAACATAGTAGAAAAAATAAAACTCACTGCCATCAAGTTGATTCGACATGTCATAGCGACCTCTCTTTGGGTTTCCAAGGCTTCTCTAAGGAAGTAGATTGCCCAGTCTTCCTTCCAAGGAGTGGCTGGTGGGTTTGAACCACCAGCCTTCTGGTTAGCAGTGAAAAGCCTTAGGCACTATGCCATAAGAGCTCCCAACATAGCTTGAAAACAACACATACAAAACAGGATATTCCCTCTATCTTCCCTAAAACCTGCCTCAATCAATAAGATTCTGCTTTTGCCCAAGTTCGAAAGCTAACTAACACCCTTGGATGAGACCACATGCTAAACGGTTAGTGGTCGAATGACACCTTTCCTAGGCAAGAAGGATTGGTGAGAAGGTTTTGATGAACTAGAGATTGTGGGAACATCAAGCACCTAGCATTTGAGGCACTAGTCCTGTAGGGACAAAGGCTCATTTTGCCTACTTCAAAATTTTACCAAGATATACCTACGGTGTGTTTCTCCCCAGAAATACCTGGATGTTAAGTAATTACCATAACAGTGAGAGTATGAGTATATATGAGAACACCACAGCTCACAGTAAGACTCTGCTGATTTTTATGCTACTAGCACTGGGCCAAATAAACAATTCCCTACAGCAAAACTCTTTAGTTTTAGGCATATTTGGGTTTGAAAGTATTAAATATCTCATCAGAGTAATTGCTATGGACTTGGCTAAGCTGTTGGTAATTTCTTTCTCTAATCTAAAATCTAGACAGTAAAGTAAGATGAACTTTAGGAGTATTTTCTTTCAAAGCAGCAGTCAATTTAGATTAAAATTGAATACAGCAATGCTATTGTGAAAACAAGCTAGATTTTTTGCCATTGCTTGTTTTCTTGACAGCATGTTTCGTACATCTGAAATGTTCAAGCCCACATGGAATCCTCATAACTCCCAGCACAGTTACAGATTCATTAGATAGCCCAGCTTGATGTTTACGGCAGAAATGAAGATCTCAAAGATAAGCACAACACTGTCACAAATGAAAGAGCTCACTGGGTTCCACTAATAAAAGGAAAACAAATTACCATGTCAAATTTGTTAGATTCAGATAGAATAAATCTCAACAGAGAAGAATTCTGAATGTTTTAGAAATGTGTTGTGTAGTTACATGGGGAAAAATGCACATATCTACTTAAAATGTACATATTCTGATAACCCGGCATCATGCGAGCATTTTTATTTTAATAACCTAGTAGGAGTTCTGGTAGTGTAATACCTAAGGCACTTGACTGCTAACCAGAAGGCTGGCAGTTCAAACCCACCAGCCACTCCTCAGAAGGAGGGTTGGGCAATCTACATCCGTAGTGATACCACCTTGGAAACCCAAGGAGGGGTCACTATGAGTTGGGTCTGACTCGACAGCACATAACAACAACAAGTATTATATAAGCTTTTTATTTCCGTATCTCCCCTACAGGTTTCTCTGAAAATATCCTTTATTAAGGCAAGAATCTGATAATACCTATTTGTGACGTCCCTAATAATCCTTTTTATAACACATTAATCTTACAACACAAAGTCACTATGGGGCTAACAATTCCCCAGTGTCCTGAGTGAGAATCAATATTTTGTCTTCTCTATATTTGTTCTTCAAATTGAAATTTATATAGTATATACCAAAACAAGTTCTAGTGGCATAGTGCCTAAGGCACTTGACTGCTAACCAGAAGGCTGGTGGTTCAAACCCGCCAGCCACTCCTAGGAAGGAAGATGATCTTTCCCAAACCTCCAAATAGTTGGGAGCTCTGGTAGCGTAGTGCCTAAGGCACTTGACTGTTAACCAGAAGGCTGGAGGTTCAAACCCACCAGCCACTCCTCGGAAGGAAGATGGGGCAATCTACTTCTGTAGTGATACTGCTTCGGAAACTCAAGGAGGGGTCACTATGAGTCGGGTCCAACTCGACGGCACATAACAGGCATTGTATGGGAACTCTGCTTATTTATTTATTTATTTTTTGACATGTACTCAATCTTGAGAATGAACCAATACTAAGAAATAATTGAGATAACCCTACAGACAGAAATATTACAGTAATACGTAAGGCACGGCAAGGCAACCATTGCTGTGGAGTCGGACCTGACTCATAGCAACCCCTCCTTGGGTTTCCGAGGCAGTATCACTACGGAAGTAGGATTGCCCAACCTTCCTTCCGAGGAGTGGCTGGTGGGTTTGAACAGCCAGCCTTCTGGTTAGCAGTGAAAAGCCTTAGGCACTATATTTAGAGTTATAATCTTTTTATTTTTAACTAATATTTATTGAGTACCCACCGTGTGCCAAGCACCGTGCCAGGCATTTTTCCATTGTAGAAATACCGGAATGTTCATACATGAGTTGGACTACTTCCAAAAAGCACACTAACTAACATTAAATAAATATTTACGGTGAGACTCTGAGTCAGGACAAGTCCCAAGTTGGAAGAACTGAAACAAGCAGGAGCAGCCTGGACTGCAAATTTATCAAAATTAAATAAATAAATAAAAATGAGTGGAAAGGACTATTGTTTGGGTGGAAGACTGAACCCAAGAAAAAAGTGTTGTTGTCTGAAGTGAAGGAGGAACAAGGACTTTGTTTGGGGTCCTTTGTCTACCAGATTTCAGTGAGTACCTGAAATTCCTGATCAAAGTTTGAAATCCGAGCATATTCCACACACAAGCTCAGACTCAACTGTACAATGGCTGTATTGTAAGTTCCAACATGACCATATACAGAAAAATTGTTCTTTTATGTTGACAAATACTGCACAATGCATTATGAGAGTAATTACTTGATATCTGATCCTTTCAGTTTTAATAGGGCATTAATATTTTTGTCTTTTAATCTTTGATAACATAATTCAAAACCATAATGACAAAAACTGACTCAATACTTCAAGCATATGTTTCTTCATGTATATACATAACCCATTCATGAAATCTATCTCAAGTCTGACCTTCTCTCTCTGGAGTGAGCTTCTGTCTAAGAAGATGGTTTACAATGGCACTCATGCTAACAAAGCACTGGGGGCCCAGAGTGTTCCAGTTCATGCTGCTCAGGATGTTTATTGCCTCACAGATCTCCTCACAATGAATGTGCTGGAAGATAATGTCCACAATGCTCAGCTGTCCTCGGGTAAAGATACCTGTTACCAAAACAAAAACAAAAACAAAAAAAAAACCCCGTGAAACCAGGTGAATCTTTTAAAATAAAAAGTAGAATAACAATAACACAGTTAACTTTTCCATAAAGTGAAAATCAGTAATCATTTCTTGCAACAGTGCTAGAAATGTGGGATACCGTGGGGAAAGGTGGCATGACTCTATGGTTAAATTTTCATTTTAGGTGTTACCTACCTCCTCCATCTAGCTTATGCTTATCCTTCAGCACTCAGTAACTAATTTTTACACCACCAAACCAAACTGCCTAAACTAAAAGTGAAAAACACATGAAGAATTTTTAGGTGGGTCACAAGTACTAACCATGCTTTCCTATCAGTCTTCTAGAGCTCTAAGACATTCAAAGTCAAGGTTTTAAACTAGTACAACTTGTATTGACTGGAATCATTAGTTCCAAGTTGCACCCAGTCTTCAGAACCACACAACTGGCTCTTAAAATGGATTAATTAGAATTATGAAAATAGTACAAACATCCATGACAAATAGCATGAAAAGTAATGTGATTATATGAATGATTTTAAGCCTGTTTTTATTCATGAATACTCTAAAGTGATGATTTCTTCATAGTTACCACATACCGAACCAACATCAAACCCACTGCACTGAGACAATTCCTACTCACAGTGATTCATAGGGCAGAGTAGAACTGCCCCATAGAGTTTCCAAGGCTATAAATATTTATGGAAGCAGACCTGACTCATCTTTCTCCCATGGAGCAGCTGTTGGGTTGGAACCACTGACCTTTTGGTTACCAGCTGAATGCTTTAGCCACTGTACCACCAGAGCACCTTACCACAAACAAGTTTAGTTTGAATTGGTATTTTGCAATTATTTTCTTCTACTGAAGTAAGAAATGATCAGAAGTGGTCCTGCTATTGATCCCCTTCGCAGCAAGTATTTGCTATAAGATATCTTGGTACAATATAAATACATTTGTTATCCTTCTATAATGAAAGACAATCACTTCTAATCTTAGAGGACCAAAAGCACAAAACAAAGTGGAGGGACAGTCCATTCTGGTTTTATTTTATCATCTTTAAAAATGGGCTGATCTCATTTAAAACGAACAATTTCTGTGTAATTAGATAACAAAAAGTACAAGGACTTTTAAGTAGATTTTTAATTTTAAATATTATAAAAATGGCTGACTATAAATCTTATTTTCTTCAGCCAAACATGTTTGCTGATTTGAGACTACCAAACTTCTCAGTACAAATAACTGTAAAACTAAATATATGTGAAATTACTTTGTAAGCTATAAAGTACTATACAATAAGACTGCAATCATTGTTTTTATTATTATCATCATTTACTTGAAATAGTCATGGGTTTCAGGATTTAAATATATACATATTCAAGCCAACAAGGAATACTTGTAACTCCCAGCACAGTTATGGATTCATTAGCTAGTCCAGCTTGACATTTAAGGCAGATATATAGATAGATAGATAGATAGATAGATAGATTAGGAGCTCTGGTAGCGCAGTGCCTAAGGCATCGCACTGCTAACCAGAAGGCTGGCGGTTCAAACCCACCAGCCACTCCTCGGAAGGAAGGTTGGGCAATCCTACTTCCGTAGTGATAACTGCCTCGGAAACC
>NW_006921633.1:15809047-15810551 GCF_000298275.1 Orycteropus afer afer
TATATATATATATAAATATATATATATATTCAGAAATCCTTCATACTAACTTCAATCACATCAAAATGAGGACTTCTGTTAGTATCTAACAGGATTCAACTTGATAGGGAATCTGGGGAATTGCCCTAACTATACTAAGTAGTAAAAATTTACTGTTCTTTTTGTGTCAGTAGAACTGACAACTACTACTGTCCAAAAGCCTTCAAAAGCCTGCAGTCAGTACTGGAAGTCCTCATAAATCAGAGTGGTTCCTTGGCAGCAGATATTAACCCATAGGAACTTTGTAGGAAACAGAAAGTATCTGAAATCTGTCGTCTTTATGTAGACCTTAAGGAAGAGAAAGAACTAATTTATTGAGAGAAAAAGTACCATCCAGAATAGTGTAAGTCGTATTTGTACTTTGACAGAGCACATTCTGCTGTGCATATCACCATAAACAATAAGAGAACCAGGAAAATGCCCAAAGTGTCAAATAATTAAGGAAACAAATGATCTAAAAATTATTCATTTTGTTTAAGTACAATACAAATGATAAATTAAGATACATAGATTTTAATAAGAAATAAGTAAATGACATGGTGTGACTTATAATACTAAGAAATAATTTATTTTTACTTAATATGTATTTGTTAGAGGCATTAAAACTTTGGGTTAGTGGGGGCCAAATTTATTACTGTTTGCCTAAAATTTGAGTTGCTTTGAACCTCTGCTTATGACTTTTTTTTAAAGCTATATTTTCAGATTTTATTTACATAAAAATAAAATCTATTATCAAATTTTTGCTCCATGACACAATGATTGAGTAAGTGAATCCAAATTTACACTCTCACTCTAAACAACTAGGAAAGTAGACAAAATAAATAATTGTAATCAAATATTGGAGAATGGGCAGCAAAGAACTATAACCTTGAAAGAAAGGAAATAGACTAAGGAAGCCTCAGAACTGCCCACTCCCTATCTGGAGGAACTTTCTGTGTTGCAGATGGGGGAGGGTTGCAAGCAGAGAACAGTAATTCGATGAGTTGAAGAGACAGAAACAAAGTTAGAGGGAGTTGAGGCAGCAGGAATTCATGAGGCAGAGAGGAGAGAGTGATGCAAAGAGAAAACTCTGACAATGTGCATACCAGTCCCCTTGAATGTATTGATAAATACTACGATGTACAAACTTCAGGAGTTTGGGCAAAAATAACAAGGAAGCTGAAAGATAAACAATTCCCAGAGCTGAAAGACAGCTAGTATAGATTCATGCTTTGACTAGTCAGAGTAGAGAATCCTCATTGAACACCAGAATATTCAGTAGATACCCAAAAAAGGTCACAGCTTAGTAGCATGCTTGAACCACCCCAGCAGAATAAATGCTACTCTGGGTGGCATAACTGGTTAATCACTTGACTACTAGTTGGAAGTGTGGCAGTTTGAACCTGTCTAGGAGCTCTGGTAGCATAGTGCCTAAGGCACTTGACTGCTAACCAGAAGGCTGGCGGTTCAAACCCACCAGCCACTC
>NW_006921633.1:15810651-15830406 GCF_000298275.1 Orycteropus afer afer
GACTCGGCGGCATATAACAATAACAACAACAACAGAGGAGCTTCAGGAACTCTGGTAGCATAGTACCTAAGGCACTTGACTGCTAACCAGAAGGCTAGTGGTTCAAACCTGCCAGCCACTTCTCGGAAGGAAAGTTGGGCAATCTACTTCCGTAGTGATACTGCCTCAGAAATCCAAGGTGGGGTCGCTATGAGTCGTGGCCGACTCGACAGCACATAACAACAACAACAACAACAACAACAACCAAGAAGATGAGCTTCAGAAGACAAGCCTGGAGATCTGCTTCCAAAGAATCACAGCCTTGAAAATCCTACGAAGCAGTTCCACTCTGTACACATGGGGTCACTGTGAGTTGGAACTGACTCAATGGCCACTTGCAACAGCAACAATGCTATCATAACACAGTGTAATCTAGTAACTTAAATGCCTGTCAGAACTAAGTCCAACATTATTTGAAAAACTAAACAAAATCTAGCATTGAAAAATATAAAATTAATAATCTTCATGACCCAATCAAAATTATCTGATTTGTCAAGAAGAAAATGTGGCCCATAACTAAGACAAAAATCAGTCAATAGAAATATAACCATAAATAACAGATGATGAAACACAAGATAATAATTTTAGACAACTATTATAAATATGCTCAAGTTTACAAAGGGGAACATGTACATACAGAAGAGAGTAATGGAATATATATATATATATATATTCCATATACACACACACAAACATGCACATAAATATATGCACACAAATATATATATGTGTAGATTTTTAAAGGAACTTCAGAAGACTGAAAATACAATATCTGAAATGAGAAATTCACTAAATGAGATTATGCTGCAGAAGAAAAGACAGTAAACTTAAAAACACAGCAACAGAAACTCTCTAAACCAAAGCACAAAGAAAAAAAATGACTGAAAAACATTAAAAGATTGCCAGTAACCTTTGAAGCAATGGAAGTGAACTCATAAGAGCATAGCTGAAGACCTAGAAGGAGGAGAAAGAGACAGACTTGAGGGTAGAAAAAAATTTTGAAATTATGGCTTTTTTTTTTTTTTTTTTTTAAATTTGATGCTACCAAACACCCACAGATCCAAGTAGTTCAACAAACTGTAAGCAAAATAAACATAGAGAAATATACCAGGCTAACATATAACATAATCAAACTGTTCAAATGGTGCAATAAAGAGAAATCTTAAAAGCAACCATGAGGAAAAAAAGATGCATGATATACAGACAGAGAGATAAGAATGATTACATTCTTTGCATTTGGAAATATGTAAGCCAGAAGACAATTGTAAGACATTGTCATGGATTGAATTGTGCCCCCCTAAAAATATGTTCCACTTGGCTGGGCCATGATTCTCAGTGGTTTGGCAATTATGTAATTATGTAGTCATCCCCCATGATGTGATCAGACAATCAGCTGTAAGGGGATTAGGATGGTTCAGTGTAGCAAATTACCTGGTATGGCTTTTCTAGCCATAGGTCTTTGTAAACTCCATGGTGGAACTGGCCACGAGAAACCAAGTAGCTCCTGATTGTTAGTTATCCACCTGAGGTATTTCTGTTGGGAGCAGCACAAAGTAATTTTCTGGGAAGTTCACTCTCTCTCAGGTGTATGGAATTCTGATGTTGGGATTGGTTAGTTTGGCCACTCTACCAGGCTCAAAAGGAGGCCTCCCAGAGGCAGAAGGGGTCCCAATCTGATTGCTGGCTGGGAAAGACATGCTGCTGAGAGACACACGCTCCTGAGAGACACACACTGCTGAGAAAGAGACACCAAGAGACATGCATTGCTGAGAGACAGACTGAGAGAGACTATTGGCTGAGAGATGGCAGGCTGAGAGAGACTGAGCATTTTTCTTGAACTTGAGTTGTAGCCTCGTGCTTCCCTAATAAACTCCATAATCTGTGAGTTCTGTGTGGCCACTGTAGTGAATTATTGAACCCAGCAGAGAGGAGGTGGGTGCTGTGGGAGGAAAGGTTGGTGTCAGGCCTGGAGGGAGGCAGCATGTCTGGCCTCACAGGGATAGGCCTTGGGCTACTGATGGTGATTCTGTCTTCCTTCTGTGGGGTTAGAGGAGGTCAAAAAATGCAGCCTACCTGCCCCTTTGGCAGATGGGATGCAACACCCTTACTCAGGTCACAGCCCTGATCCAATGTAAGGGGAGTTTCCCTGAGGTGTGGTCTGTATCACCTTTTATCTTACTAGGGATAAAAGGAGAGAGAAGCAAGCAGAGAAGGAAGGACCTCAGTACTATCAAGAAAGAAGAACTGGGAGTGGAGCATACACTTTGGACCCAGGGTCCTCGTGAAGAGAACCTACTAGACCCAGGGGAAGATTAATACCAACACATATGTAGATTTCCATAGGATGCCAGGCTCACAGATGTTGAAAGTAGACAAGGACCTTTCCTTAGAGCCAACAGAGATAGAAAGCCTTGAATTAGCACTTCTAGCTTCCTGTGAGAGAATAAATGTCTGTCTGTTAAAGCCATCCACTTTTGCTATTTCTGTTACAGAAGCACTAGATAAATAAGATAGGCTGTTTTAAAGTACTAAAATAAGAAATAAATTAACCTAAAGTTCTACACCTTTATAAGACCAATTAATTAAAAATATAACGATTTTAAATGTACCTAATAACTGAGTTCTGAAATACATAAAGCATTAATTGACAGAATGAAAAGAAGAAAAAAAAAATCAAATATACAGCTGTAGTTGAAAATTTCAGCACTTCTCTCTCACTGAGAAAGGATATAAACAAAAATCAGTAAAAACATTAAAGTTTTGAACAAAGCTATCAACAAACTTAACTGAATTGACATTTATAAAACACTCTACCCAACAATAAAATACATATTCTTTTTGAAGTGCACATATATTATCCACCAACATAGAACATATTCTCAGTAATAAGAACAAACCTCAATAAATCAATACAAAATCTGTTCTCTGACCACAAAAGAATAGACACACACACAGACACACACAACCTGCATGTCCAGATGGCCTCACTGGTGAATTCTATCAAATATCAAAACAAAAACTCATTGCTGTCAAGTTGGATCTGACTCATAGCGACCCCTCCTTGGGTTTCTGAGGCGGTATCTCTACGGAAGTAGACTGCCCAGTCTTCCTTTCGAGGAGTGGCTGGTGGGACTGAACCTCCAGCCTTCTGGTTAGCAGTCAAATGCCTCAGGCATTACACCACCAGAGAGCAAACATTAAAGGAAGAAATAATATCACATCTATAAGACTCTTCCAGACAATGTAAGAGGAGGGTACACTAGTCAACTCATTGCTTTTTTTCTTTAAGAATAGAATTACACTGGTACCAAACCTAGAGAAAGATATAAGAAACTAAAGACTGTCATAAACAGATAAAAATATCCTTAATATTAGCAAATCTACCTATATTCAAAAAAAAAAAAGGTAGTCCTGTCAAGTTCTGGTTCTCACAGGTTTCACTGATTAATGATTTCAACAGATGCAGAAAATAATGCATTTTCACTGAAAAATGATTTCAATAGATGCAATAAAAGCATTTGAGAAAATTCAACATGCACTCACAGATAATATATCTCAGAAAACAAGGAAAAGAAAGGAACTTCCTCATATTTACCACCTAAGATTTGAAACAAAGCAAAGATGTCCTCTCTTACCACTCATATTCAATACTATACTGATGATGGTCCTAGCCAGTGCACTGAGGGAAGGAAAAGAAATAAAAGGCAGACAGATTGAATAAGAAGATGAAAAACTATACTTATAGTGTTCATTGATCATCTATGTAGGAAATCCTAAGGGACTACAAAACAATTCCTAATACTAAGAAGGAGTTTAACAAGGTTGCAAGATACATAGTCAATCTTTTAAAGGTTTATTTCTATATTGTTACAATGAACAATTAAGAATGCTAATTAAAACTACTATTTACAGTAGCATCCCAAAGAATGAGATAAATTTAACCAAATATGTACAAGATCTTTACATTTAAAACTGCAAATCATTGCTGACAGAAATGAAAGAAGACCTAAATAAATGGAGATACTATGTTCATGAGTTTAGAGAGTCCATATTGTTAAGATGTCATTCCTCCCCAAACTGATCTATATATAGATTTAACATCCAATTGGATTCAATACCAATCAAAATCTCACTGGTATTTTTACAGAGACTGACAAGCTGGTTTCAGAATTTATATAAAAATGCATAGGATCGAAAGCAGCCAAACAATTCGGAAAAAGAACAAAATGTACCTAAGTGGTTGGCTGGATGATGGATGGGTGGAGTGGTGAGGAGCAGATTAACTTAATGAAGTTCCAATAAAAGATGAGATCCTTTGTAAGAAGGCAGGGAGCTGGTCATGTGAGTTTAAAGAAAGCAGTAAAGGTTGGAAAAGGTACAGGTGAGAATGGAAGAGCTTTAATAACTCAGAAGAACAACAGAGTCTCTTCTTAAAATTAATCTCAGTCTCACGAGATGGCTATGATAATGACAGTCAGGTAAAGAAATTCTGAATATATATTGCTTATATAAAGCCAAACTTCTTGACTTCCACGTGGGAGGATTACACTTCCAGCTCCCTCCTGAGGATGATAGGCTCTTTGTATTATTCTTCTAGTAACAGTGGTAATAGCCTTTAAAGCTCCTGTGACTATACACTTGTGCATTGATTAGTCAGGATTAAGAATGGACAGTCAGATCTTGGAACAAAATTTCCATCAACATGGCATTAACTGACCTAATCTAAGAGTCAAATTCCAAAAATCTTAGCATACTGGCACCAGCCACTGCCATGTTTATATATGACAGCATTCTATTTTAAACTATGATCTGTCTCTCTCAGCTTCCTAAATTGTAAGCTATACCTTTCCTGTCAAATTTTCCAAAGGCTTGCATAACAAGCAACTGAAAAAAATCTCATAAATGCTCCCTAGTGGGGAAACTACACATGCAACTACCTGTTTATATATGCAGTAACTTGAATTATACATGAAAATTTCACATGGATGCCCAGAAACAGCACTGTGTTAATTCAAGAAGTGTATTAATTTTTTTGGATGTATTTAGTAGCACACCCTAAGAAAATCTGTTCTTTAAATAGAGTTTTCTTAAAAAAAAAAAAAAAAAAAAAGAAGAAGAAGAAGAAGAACTACTAGTTGGAATCTACTATTCCAAAGAATCTACTCTTCTTAGGAAAAATACATAATTTGTAATAAGTTAAAAATGAGAAACAAAAATTTAAAAACAATTGTTGGAAACTCCATATTTAGATCTTGAAGAAAGCCTATAAAACTGTAAAATATTCCTAGTCTATAAAGCTTAAGAGTCATATTAAAAATAAAACTTAAAAGATAAATGTCAGTTGCAGAAGTTATCACCTTTTCATTTGAATGCTTGACTTCTATTGGATAATTCTCTTCCAAGAGACCTTCTTGGAAAAAAGAGGTGACAGCCAACTCATTGCCTAATTGATTTAGGAACAGTGCCCAGGGAGACAGTCCAATTAAGTTTACAAGCTGGCAATTAGCAGGAAGCCCTCTAAATCCCTACACTGAGAGCCTGTTTACTTTAGTAAGAAAGCAAATGTGCTAGAGATAGGAAGAGAAAGCTGTGCTTTTTGCAAAGCTGTTGTGAGTAGGCCCACAAGGGAAGACTAAAGAAAAGGTAGGTATATATGGGCAGGCAGCCTTCTGTTTGACAGGTAAATGGCTAATTTAGAGGATGTGAGTGTGTGTGTGTGTGTGTGCATGCACATGCATGTGTGTCTGTGTGTGGTTTAACAGACACGTGAAATATCAAACATCCACTTTAATTAGTGTTGTGTATGGAGACATACAACTGTTAAACATGTAGTTGAGCAAAGTAGAACTGGATTATCTCATAATAAATGAGATTCCAAACATTTTTTCTTAGACAATATTGACAGTATGAATAGATTTTGTTGCATTTTTATTAAGTGGAAAGAACACAGCCCTCACATTACATCCATTATATATTTCAGGTTAATCAAATCATTTTACTAGATTTTTTTCATGTGTTCACTTAGAGTCAAGTAGATCCATTTTACAAAAAAGTAAGTAGGCAGTTATATAACAAACACTACATTGTGTAAAAAAATAAACTCTGTATCTGAGACTCAAATCCTGTAGGGAGTTTTAAAACATACTTATTTTTCTATGTTTGCAAGTAGTTACCGTGTGCATTAATTTAAATCTGTTCTTTTCAACCTCATGTGAGGTTCTTTCAAGAATGTTAAATTATACAAAAGTACCTAAAGTATATCAGGTATTTCAGGACATAGCCAATAATACAAAACGTAAGCTTACAAAAGACAAATGAATCTAATCATCAAATTACATTTTAAAGCACCCTGGTTGAAATGGGCTATATTAATGTACAATTTTCAGAGATATCGATAAATTCTTTTGAATATTTTTTTTCCAAAAGGGAAACAAAAGCAAAAAATTGTAAAAATAGCTTCAGTAAATTCTAACTAAACATAGCTTTTCCTTCTTTTAAAATCCTTGCTTTGTACAATTTCAATCTGGGAAGTAATGGACACCTATAATCTAAAATAATTTTTACAGAAAAAGTATTATATTCCTACAACACAGAATTTTTTAATGGACCTGGTAAGCACTTTTTAAATATTCTCTCACACTTATTTCTTAAGGTTTGTTTTGTTTTAAGTAGGACAGTTTATTTTGGAACTACGAAGTTTGAAAGCTCATGTTTTTTAATCATGGTAATGGAAAAATGAATGCAATTTCCAGAATTCTTCAGTATCTACTGTTCCTTCAACATTTAGGAAATCATCCACAAAGCCTTAGTGAGGACAGTATATGAAATGCTTGAAAGGCAAGCATACTAGTGGGAATAAATTCGCAAATAGAAAAACTGCATTCCAAGAACTGTTCATTATAATGTCAGTACCACAAACAATTTAATTACTTACTCATCAAATTCTTTGACTTACCAAATTTAAACAAAAGTGCACCCAAAGGTCCTCTGTCAAACCTAAGGAACAGGAGATTGTAAATGTCCCCACCTTCAGGCTTCTGAGAAAAAACCTGAGGTGCTATCCACTGCATTTGAACAAGACTACTGCAAACATCAAAGTATTTATTGAGTTGCAGCGTTGCCCTGGGTGAGCGGTCTTCAGCCAAAAGCTGGATGTTAATAGGGGACAGAGCCATATCAAAAATTTGCAGCTCGCCTTGGTTGCTGCCAACTATCAGAATGGCACCATTTGGGTGGCAGCTTATTAATGAAGGCAAAACTTCAGCCTGGACTAAGAGTGTCACTCTTCGGTGAGTTTCATAAAGAATTACTGAAGAATCTTCACAGCCCAGAATCAGTTTGTCTTCAGTAACATTTCTGCAGCAGCTGATGGCCTTTGATCTTAGTGGTATTCTGGTGATTGACACACATTGGAACTTGTTCCGAACACACTCAAAAATGCAGCTGTCAGCCATGGGCTCTTTGTCTCCACTGATGGAGCGCTCCACTGTGAACACCTGATAAGGCTGTTTGGTGCCAAAATAAACATCCAGTGGGTTCCATTCTGTACGGATAGAACTCAGGACCTGTAAGACATATACCCAGTATATTCAGATAAACCTTTGTTTTTCTTCAGCTGGAAGGCACAGGCCTCCAAATTTATCCAGCATCCTGCTAACAACCATACATTACCACCTTAAATATCAGCATCATTTAAGTATATACAACACATATATAGCACACAGAGCACAGATGCAGAAATTAAACTGGAAGATGTAAATTTTAACACTTTATTTTGAAAGTCTGCAGACAACTTGAATAAAGACAAATATGTGCTACAATATGTAAAAACTGATGAGGTGAGTTTTAGGGAAATAATACAGTCAGCAGAATATCTACAACAGATCTTTTAAAGAATAAAAGGCTTTAAACAATTTAGTTAATCTCTTACCCATCTACCACCTTTACCAAGCCTGAAATTACTAGCACATTGCTTCTAATTAGTAGGGCTGGGTCGGCAAAGAAAACAGTTTAAAACCTTGTTAATAGTACTATAGAAGTGTTTTACTATCAGACAGGATATGAAGGGTTATTCAGTACACAAATGACCAGTTAAGAGAAATAATAATGCAATATAGTAGCTTAAAAAGTAAAATAGAAAATTAGGACCTGGTAAATAATATGGTTTGTCAATACTGGTGAAATAAAATTTAAAAGCATGTTTAAGGTATAAAGAAAAAGCTACCGACCTACAAAAAACACAATGCCAAAGAATAAAGACAAAGAGGCTATCCATTTTATTCGTATATTAATGAAGGGAGGCAAGAACCAGGGGAGTGGTTTTAGAAAAGATATTTTCTAAGGCTTTGTCAAAAACATCAAAATTAGATACTGACAGACATTAAGAACAAATGGTTAAGGGCTGTGCTACCAACCAAAAAGCTAGCAGTTCAAACCCACCCAGAGGCACCTCAGGAAGTAAGGCCTGGTAATCTGCTTCTGAAAGGTCATGGCCTTGAAAACCCTTCAGAGGACAGTTCTACTCTGTACACTTGAGGTCACCACGAGTCAGAGTCAACTCCACGGCAGCTGTGCACAACTGATAAAATGGTATAAAACTATACAGTATACCGAATAAAAGAAAAGAAAACTGCATGTAAAATTTGATGAAATCCGAATAAGGTGTACTTGAGTTAATCATATTATACCAACGTCATTTTCCTGGATTTGACAATGTACTGTGGTTTTGCAAGACATAATCATCAGGGAAAGTGTACAGGAAGGGAATTCACTATTTTCTTTCAGCAATTTCTCATAAGTCAACCTAATTCAAAATAAAAAAAGTTGCTTGCAAACAAACAAAGTACATACAGCTAGGTTCCAGAGTGCTGGAGTGAGGAGGAGGAATGAAGGAAGATAGCCTTTTTTAAAATATCCATTTTACACATCATTGCCAAACTGATCTTCCTGAAACTAAATGCTTTTGCTCTTACTCCCCTATTCAAACTCTTCAATGGCTACCCACTGACAATGAATTTAATATTTATTCCTCTTCCTGGAATCTAAGACCCTGTGGGATCCATATCCAACCCCTTTTCTCACTCACATCCTCTCTTCTTGCTCTTGATTTTTCTTCTTTGGACTAATTATTTAATCACCAGCTATGTACTAGGGACCATCCTGGATGCTGCAGATACAGAATTGAATAAATCTCCCTTTCAGAACACAAAGCAGTAAATAAGCAAGTATACAGGATATCAGGTATTAAGTACTATGAAGAAAAATAAAACACGGTAAAGGAAGGGGGGTGTGACAGCAGTCGCACAGAAGTATCACTACGGAAGTAGATTGCCCAACCTTCCTTCTGAAGAGTGGCTGGTGGGTTTGAACCTCCAGCCTTCTGGTTAGCAGTCAAGTGCCTTAGGCTCTATGCTACCAGACCTCCTTAGGAGGGGTCGCGAGGTGTAGGCTATGGCTTGTCAGAAAGAATTGTTTTTTTTTTTTTTTTTTTTTTTTTTTTAAGGGAAAGGGGGTGTGACAGGAATAGGAGGGCATGGGATATAGAGTCAGAAAAGGCCTCTTTGACGAAGGTGATCTGAAGGAAGTGAGAGGTGAGCCATGGAGACATCTGGAAGAAGGGAGCTCTAGGCAGGGATGAGAGTGTGCTTGTCAAGGAACAACAGGAACCAACATGACTAAGGAAAGGGAAGCAAGGAAGAGAGTGGAGGGAAACGGAGGTATGGGTGGTGAGGAAGGTTGTATAGTGGTTTGTAGGCCATTATAACCAAACCTGTTGCCATTGAGTCTATTCCAACTCACTGCGACCCTATAGGACAGAGTAGAACAGCCCCACAGGGTTTGCAAGGCTGTAATATTTACGGAGGGGAGCTCTGGTAGTGTAGTTCCTAAGGCACTTGACTGCTAACCAGACATTTTCCTCCCTTAAATGCATGTCAGCCATTAGAAACCAGGTGGACTTTTAGTTCACACAGCCAATGATCCATTGACCTTTGCTAGCGTTTTAGAGTTACTGGGGATTGGCAGTGAGGAGAAGGGGTGGGATGGTGGGGTACAGGAAGGCTGCATGGGCCCATGGTCTTACTCTCTTCTCCTTTGTCTTGGTTGAGCTACTTAGCCTATTGGAGGTTGTCTCACAAACTGTTGAAATGAGAAAGCTTGGGACCCTTCTCTGTTGACTTTGAGCATGACTTGTCCTATGCCAAGACTACCACCTGGTTAGGCCCCTCCTTTCGGGCTGGCCTTCTGTAAGTGCAGGCCCTAGTCAACATCACCTGGCCTCTTGGTAATCTGCCCTAAGACTTCTTTTGTAAAACTTTAAGCTTGCTACAATATTATATTTAAGCAGCATTGTTTTTTTCTTTTTAATTTGTGGTTTAAAAAAGTTTGTTATACACATATCAGATGAACTTGGAGGATATTATGCTAAGTGAAATAAGTCAATCACAGAAGGACAAATATTGTATTAGTGCATTACTGTCAAAAGTCAGGGAAAGGTTTATAGGTTTATATGTGGAAGGAAATTTTCTTTGTTGGTTACTAGGGGTGGGAGGGGGGAAGGGAAGGAACTTAGATAAGTAGAGACAAGTATTGATTTGGGTGAAGAGAAGGGCAATGTACCAAATGTGAGTGATCAACAAGGTGGCATGGAGGAAGAGGAAGACATAAAGAGGTACGTGGGAGGTATAGACAACAAAAATGAACTCTTTTGCATATACAGTACTACATTGTCAGTGAAGGCAAACACGGGTGGATAGATGGGTGGACAGGCTAAACTATTTAGTATGTCTATGCAGCGGAGAGTGTGCCCAAGACCATGTATAGCATTGGCAGACAATGTTTCTACAAGTGTATTTGTATGTTCTATAAGAATTCCCAAGGAGCTCTGGTAGCATAGTGGCTAAGGCACTTGACTGCTAACCAGAAGGCTGGCGGTTCAAACCCACCAGCCACTCCTCGGAAGGAAGGTTGGGCACTCCTACTTCCGTAGTGATACTGCCTCGGAAACCCAAGGAGGGGTCGCTATGAGTCGGGGCCGACTCGATGGCAAACAACAACAACAACAACATAAGAATTCCCAGGTGTGTAGTAGAGCTGACAAGGGACAAGGTTGTAGTCACTTCTTGGGCACAGCCAGCTACCCAGAGGGAGTGAGTAGTTGGACGTGTGGTCTTGGGACCACAGTCACAGGGTACATCAAGCTCAATTGGCATAACATACTACACAAAACATTGTTCCACCCCCTACTTTGCCGAGTAGCAACTGGGATCTTAAAAGCTTGCAAGCAGCCTTCCAGATGCAATGATGGGTCTCTCCTCATCCAGAACAAAGAACAATGAAGGAAGCCAAAGATTGATGGAAACAGTCCAAGTGACTGGTACACCATGATCCTCAGCCTATACGACTATGAGACCAGAAGAACTAGATGGTACCTGGCTACTATCAACCACTTGGAGGAGGATCTATGTAGGAGAACAATGTGTAACAAAATTTAAAATCATTTGAAAAAAAAAGAAAGAAAGAAAGAAGGTGGGGACCAGGTTTGCTGGTCTGATAGAGCCTGGTGGAACCACTAAGACTATGGCCCCTAGCTGCCCTTCAGGTCTGGAATTGAACCCACACCTGTGGTTTCCAGCCAAACAAAGTACAGGCATGTGAGTTAAACATTTACCTCAAGTAGACACATGCCCTGGAGAGAACAATCATGGGAGAAGAAAGGGCTGCTTATGCACAGGGAGACAGCTCAGGGGGCAGGAGTGCATGGAGGGATGGACACTGGGAAGTGGTACTATGGGGAGGAAGTGGGAGGGGAGCTGTTGCATTGTGGTAAACTGTGGTCAATGACATGAGACAAAGTATATGTGAACTGCTGTATGGAAAGTGAATTTGCTCTGTAAATCTTCACCCAAATCAAAATTAAAAAAAAAAAAGAGAGATTTAAAAAAAAATGCCATAAAAGTTTAAAGATTAAATAGCATTTTTAGGGTACATAACTCTCAGGAAAGAATAACTCTACCAATAATAAAAATGAAATACAGCACTATGCTAATTACTTTTTATATACCGTCTTATTTTATCTTCTCAATATTCCAAAGATAGAAAGAATGCAAGCTAACAAAAAGGATGAAAGCTACTGACACCAAATAAAAGCCAAATTTTGTATTAGAATTCATGGCTATTCAAAAGATAAGAAAAATGAGAGTCAGAGAGATGGCATAAGTTGCCCTCGGTCTCAAAGTTAATAAGAGATAGAACTGCAGTTTGAATCCAGGTCTGTCTGACTCTAAAAACCAAGGTTTCTGCAGAGCATGCTGCCTCACAAGCACAAGACGTTAAATGAACACATTAGCACTTCTATGTGATCAGAGAGAAGGAATTAAAAAAAACGACAGGGCAATGGGAACTTTAAATGTGGTGAAGGGATCACCGCAGAGGGGAGAAGAGTGAGAAAAAGGTGAAGGGACTGAGAGACAAATTATTCAAATGACAACAGCACCTGCTAACTGTGGAGTGAGAAAGATAGAAGCTTGAACTGAGCTATGTTTGTCAAACAGTGAATAATTCAGGCAGCTTTGCTTTGTATAATTGAAGGAAGTTTGCAAAACATGTTGGTAATAAGCTAATTTCTTTTAAAGATGCTTCGTTCTTGGACTGATTGAGTTGTTCTGAAAATAAACAGCATGCTTTGTAAATGTAATGTAAAAACATCTTGACAATAAACCAAATAAAAAATAAACTATCTCCTCAAAACAAAAATCATAAAAATGCAAAATAGTAATGCTAGGTTTTGCATGTGATCATACAGAAGAGGCTAAAAGGAAAACTTTAGGTTCTTTTATGATGCTGCATGGATTACTTTGAAAACAGTATCATGTCAAGGATAAGAGCCCTGGGGGTGCAGTGATTAAATGTTTGGGCCAATCAAAAAGTCAGTGGTTGGAACCCACCAGCTGCTCTGATGGAGAAAAGATGTGGCAGTCTGCTTCCGCAAAGATTACAGCCTTGGAAATGCTATGGGCCAGTTCTACTCTGTTCTACAGGCTTGCTATAAGTCAGAATCAATTCGATGGCAGTGGGTCTTTTTGGTATCATGTCAAGAAAATACATGGTCAAACTTACATGCCTCAAAATAAAATGATATAACACTGACATCCAAAATACCTATATGACTAAAACAGTATTTTATATAGTTGGGCTCTGAATTTAATTCCCAGTTGGACCTAATCCTGTGTAACAGGCACAAGCAATATTCCATAATAGAAGAAACACGTAACAGGGTTTGAACCCTTGTTTGGCAATAGCGAGTTCTGTGATCATGGGCAAGTTAACCTCTCAGAACTGTAGTTTCTGAAGCAAAAGCCCCAGATTCTAGGCAAGGGCTTAAGATAACAAAAAAAGATGAAAGATATTGATACCAAATAAAACTCAAAGCTGGGTATTTAGAATGCACAGCAAATATGTTGCTGCAGACTGTAAGTGTGGAAAATAATTTTAAACACAGAAAAGATGTAGCTTGAAAGTTAACGTTAAGCTGATTTAATTTCTTTACAATATTTAGCACTGAATTTCGTGTACAGTAGTGGCATTACAAATACTCTAGCTTGATTTTAAAGATGAGAGACAAATTTCATACTTAATTGCAGGATTTGAAATTTATTTAAATTCAAATTGATGTGATTTTAAAAGATAACGAATACGATGAAAACAAAAGAAACATTTAAGTCTATGAAAATAGCAACTATGTACTCTGCCGTGATAAGGGTACCTTGTACTATAATAAAATAAAACAAGGAGCCAGTGTAAGTACATAGTGACAGTAAATCAACTCAGGGAACAAGCTTATAAATAATTTGACCGACTTAGAACAGACACTTAGAACAAATGTTTAGGTCATGAACGTTTAGGTAATAAATAGTGAAATGTATTTCGATGTTACTAAATGGGTTATTAATTTCTTTTAACTGAACGGAAAAGCAGACTGGGATTTTGACTATAATTCTGAAGTAAGAAATTTTGTATTAAGAAGTAGGGAGAAACAGATAATCATCAATAAAAATTGGCTCAGAAAAAATCATGGCTATGATATATAGGGGAAGAAAATACAGTCATTCAGTTTAGGAAAACACTAATGTTATAGACCCAAATAATGAAAATGAAATGTTATATGTGGGTTTTCAGCAGCCTTTTTAAATTATTAAAGCATACATTATCGACTGAAGAACTTTATGAAAGAAAAATGTGTTAATATTTTACATTCTGTTAATGTAGCACTTACAAACACCAAGTATAAATATCAAATCCAAGTATGTAGTTATTGCAAAACACAAAGAAATATTACAGACTTTTTAAAACCCAAACTTGCACATACTAAGACGTCTCTTACATTTATGCTAAACTATCCTTCCAAAATGAACTTAGAGTACTAGTCAGGAGATGATCAAGGCCAAGATATGATGCTAAGATAAAAGCACAAAAAATATGGTGTGTGATGAAGGGAGAAATGTTAAGTGACAATGCCCTGAAGAAAAGCAGGAAGGAGGAAGAGGCCCCCACAAAAGAATGGCCCCTGGTTGCTGACACTCATATAACCTATCTAGATGACTCTCACCTTCCATGAGCCATGCTCATCATTAAACTCTGCAAACTTCATTTAAAAAAAAAAAAAAAAAAAACCTTCTTTGGTTCTTGCTCTTAATCCTGTCTTCATGTACTGCTCAGACTTGGTGAATTATGAAATCAAATAACCCTTTAAGGATTCTTAAAATAAATAATAGGTTTTAGGAACTGGTCATAGCAATTCAAGTGGGACTGCCTGTAACAGAGAACAGAGTAAACAGTTATAACAAAGACATGGTGAATAAGCAAATAATGAGAAAAGGAAGAACAGTAGAGCTGATTACGGGGAGACTTTTATAATGTGTGGGTGACCTCCTTCAAGTCTGAAAATCTGAAGGAAAAGATCTCTGATTTAATTCTAAAGGCAATGTTGTTGTTTTTGTTGTTGTATGCCAGCGAGTTGTTGATTATGGCTCTTAATGACCCCATGTGACAGTGCAGAACTGCCCCTTTGGGTATTCGTGGGGTGGGTATAATCTTTACGGGAGCAGATAGCAGACAGGTCTTTTCTCTGGTAGAGCTACTGGGTGAATTTGAACTGCCAACCTCTGATTAGCAGCTGAGCTATACCAAAATTCCTGTTCTGGATTGAATTGTGTCCCCAAAAAATATGTGTTGTAAAAATATGTGTGTAATATGTGTATTAATCTCTATGCTTGTGATTAGAATCTCATCTGGAAATGGGTTCTCTTTGTTATATTAATGGGGCAGGATTAGTGTAGGGTCTATTTTGAGTCAATCTCTTTTGAGATATAAGAGAATAAATGCAAGCTAACGCACTGCTGTCGATTCTGATCTGACTCAGAGCGGCCCCTCCTTGGGTTTCCAAGGTGGTATCACTACAGAAGTAGATTGTCCAACCTTCCTTCTGAGGAGTGGCTGGTGGGTTTGAACCACCAGCTTTCTGGTTAGCAGTCAGATGCCTTAGGCACTATGCCACCAAAGCTCCAAATGCAAGCTAGCAAGCAGAAAACCAAAAAACCAAACCCATTGCCATCGAGTCAATCCTGACTCATTGCAACCCCCATTGGATTTCTGAGGCAGTAAATATTTACAGAGCAGATTGCCCAGTCTTGGTTCTGCGGAGTGGCTGGTGGGTTTGAACCACCAACCTTCTGGTTAGCAGTCAGATGGCTTATAAATTATGCTACCATAGCTCCTTCTAGCAAGCAGAGATGGGGTAAAATAGATGCCAAGACACATGGACACCTGCAAGGAACCAGAAAGCAAAGTTGAAGAGATAAGGACCTTCTTTCAGAGGCAACAGAAAGAGAAAGTCTTTTCCTAGAGCTGACTTTCTAATTCAAAATTATAGCCTCCTCAACTGTGAAAGAACAAATCTGTGTTTGTTAAAGTCACCCACTTACATTATTTCTGTTATAACAGCACTAGATAACTAAGACAGCTCCTTCTAGGGACAATAACCAAAAAAACCAAACCCACTGTCACTGAATCAATTCTCACTCATACAGGATGTACCATAGGGTTTTCAAAGCTATAATCTTTATGGAAACAGACTGCCATATCTTTTACCCACAGAGCAGTTGGTTTGAACCACCGACCATCTGATTGGCAGCTTAGTGCTTAACCACTCTACCACCAGGGCTATCTCTAAGGGTATTAAAACCAAATAAACCAAACCCACTGCTGTCAGTTGATCCTAACTCAAAGTGACCCAATAGGACAAAGTAGAACTGCCCCATATAGGGTTTCCAAGGCTATACTTCTTCATAGAAGTAATCTGCCTCATCTTTCTCCTATGAAGTAGCTGGTGGGTTTGAATCACCAACCTTTTGGTTAACAGTCTGATGCTTTAACCACAGAGCTACCAAAGGCTCTATCTAAGATCAATAGGGAAATGTGGGAAAAAAAAAAGAAAAAATGGAGAGCACAGAATCGAGGGTAGTGTGTTAGCTAGACCTGAGGTTATACAGTGTGGGAGGTGGCCAGTGAAGGGTGCTTGTTATGCCAGATAAGTGATGGATGACCGTGGATAATCAATTTTTTTTTAAAGGAACATATGTGATAGAGAAATAATGATGATAACTGAAAAATTTAAAGCTAAGAAAGAGCAGAAGAGATAAAGAAAAGTCATAAAAGAAATAGATTTCCTAATTTCGAGACAAAGTATGTTGGTAGCATCATTCCTAAATGAATTATTTTAGTCAAGTTTAAATGAGTCATCTTTAACATTGAACCTACTTGAAAAAATGCTTCAATGAGATAATTTATAGTCTTAAAAAGCTAAATTTGAAAAAAGGTATACAGAATTGATTCAAAAGTCACAAAGAAGGAACAGATTAGAGAAGAAAAAGCATCATTAGTGAATGGGGCCTTCTCTGGAAGGTACTTTAATTAAGAAAGGACAAAAAAGCTGAAAGGCAATCACAGTGAGGTGGAGATAAGACTCAGTATTCTACTGGCAACATTCTCATTGGTTATGTTTCAGCTGAGGAGGTGCCTACTGTGACTCTTTTACAGTCACCCAGTCAGGAATAACTTTATTTGAAGAGTGGTCTAAAGAGTGGACTAAACATTTTCATGGTAGCCAGATTATTTCAAGATTATACAACAATCAAAAATTCTTAAAGTTTATCACTGTTGTTGTTGTTGTTATGTGCCGTCGATAGCGACCCCTCCTTGGGTTTCCTATGCAGTATCACTATGGAAGTAGATTGCCTCATCTTCCTTCCGAGGAGTGGCTGGTGGCTTTGAACTGCCAGCCTCCTGGTTAGCAGTCAAGTGCCTTAGCCACTACGCTACCAGAGCTCCTAGTTTATCACTAGGAGAACTTATTCTGAAATCTGAGTTTTTCCCTTCAATTTGCAGAAACTGTCAGGAATAGAAGACAAAAGATATGTTTTATTTTCACTTCCTTATTATGAAACATTCCAAATGTACATAGGTAGACAGAACAATATGATAAATGTATAAACCAGATTTATGAAATAGTAAGAATCTTTTAAAAAGAAATAAAATATCACAGATACAACTGAAGCCTTCCAGATTCTATTCCCTCCCATTCTTTCAAGGTAACATTACTATGAACCTGGTGTTTATCAATTCCATGCACATTATGACTACAGCAATTTATATCCCTGAACAGCACTTCACATTATTTTAAATGTTTTTAAATTTTAAATGAATGTTACTGTTCTGTGTCATAGTGTAATTTCTTTTTGCTCAACTTATGTTTTGAGGATTTAATCACGTGGCTCTAGCTCCTTCATTCCAGCTGCTGCGTAACATTCCACCCTCCGCATGCACCACATTCTCCTACCAGAGGACATTTGTTTCTAAATTTTTTGCTATTGCTAACACTGCTGCTCCAAGCACTACTGTATGTGTCTCCTTTGAACATGAGTCAGTTTTTCTTAGGTAATACAGGGGATTCATACCTTCAGTGGTATCAGCTATTGCTAAATTGATCTCCATAGTGGTTTACTAATTTATTGTCCTCTAAGCATTCAGACGGCTGGCAGTCCAAACCCACCAGCCACTCCTCGGAAGGAAGGTTGGGCAATCCTACTTCCCTAGTGATACTGCCTCGGAAACCCAAGGAGGGGTCGCTATGAGTCGGGGCCGACTCGACGGCATATAACAACAACAACAAGCAGTCAATAAGGAGCTCTGGTGGCACAGTGGTTAAAGTATTTGGCTACTAATCAAAAGGCTGATGGTTTGAACCCACCAGCCTTTCCACATTAGTCATATGTGCATGGGAATGATAAATATCAAGTTCACAATAATGTTACAGGAGAAAGATGAGGCAGTCTACTTCTATAAAGATTTACAGCCCTGGAAACCCCATGTGGGAGTGCTACTCTGCCCTACAGGATCACTATGAGCTGGCATTGTCTCGATGGCAGCAGGGTTGGCTTGGTTTTGGAAGCAGTGGAGGGGAGTTGCCTATTCTCCCGCATCTGTACTTATCCAAATGTATGAACTAAAAACAAAACAGTAACAAGTGTTTCCAAACAGATCTATTTTCTCATATTTTTGACAGCTTTCAACAATCTGACATTTATATACAGGATTAAGATAAAAAGGAAAGAGACATATCTACTAGGAAGTATAAACATTTCCTTATGTACATGTTTTGGTATGTGAAACCTATCAACTGATATGCTTCTATTGAAGAAAATCCAATCCATAGAACTACTTGTTTTAACGGTCAGCACAATATATAATTTCAAACTAAAGGTGTTTATCATTACCATGATCATAGCATTCCTGATTCTGAAAAGGTAGTGGTAGAGGCAACATCATTTTTTAACCTTTCTAAATCCTCACATAAAATAGATAGACCAATGAAACAGCAAAACCAAAAACCCATGGGAGACATTTAAAAGAGAATTAAGTGACAAGTTTGTCCATGAACTTCTAAATACGAGAGGGTGAGAACAAACCACCAGCAGCCACAATACCTGCATTTGTGAAGAAGAAAACAGAGGGAAGCAACCTGAGCCCTGTGATACCTTAAAAAAAAAGGGGGGGTGGTGGTGGAATCCCAAAATCCCAGCAGGTATTCACTGGAAAGCATGGAGGGCCAATTTGAGAATGGCACCTAAAACGGAGAGGAGGTTTGCCCACCCATCTAGTGGGAGAGTGCAAGGGGCCTGCGGTAGGAAGGTCTGACAGGTCTGGAGCAGTCAGGGTTCTCCCCATGACAGAGGCCCACACTGAGGAAAATGCTGAGAGTGGGATCAAAATTGAGCAAAAGAGAACACACAGAGAGAAAGGAAAGAAGACATCCAGACCAACATCAGAAGAAACTCTCAGAAAGGAAGCTGACACATATTTTAAAACCATCCACGGAAACAACAGAAGAGGTTGCTCTGTGAAGCTAGAAAAATTAACCTGAATCACCCTCCTTCTAAATGTTGAGTAACACTAATCTGAAAATAAGCAACACAATCATATTGAGAGCCTATCAAAGTTAGTTTAAGCATAGGCACTGAAACAAGGCGGGCTTGTGCTTACTCACTGATCTGCACTGAACACGTTTCCCTTGTTACCCTACCGAGAGGGACCAGGTCTTTGGGAGCAAGGTAAGCACAGGCGTAGCACAGAGTAGCAGGCCGGAAGAGCAGGAGGAAGGGG
>NW_006921633.1:15835654-15856984 GCF_000298275.1 Orycteropus afer afer
GCCCCGACTCATAGCGACCCCTCCTTGGGTTTCCGAGGCAGTATCACTACGGAAGTAGGAATGCCCAACCTTCCTTCCGAGGAATGGCTGGTGGGTTTGAACCGCCAGCCTTCTGGTTAGCAGTCAAGTGCCTTAGCCACTATGCTACCAGAGCTCCTATAAGGAAAGGAAATCATGAGAGACCTAACATTCCTAACAAAGAACAAAAAGCATGCCAGAAATACTTGCACATAAAACAGATTAAAATTATAGCATACTATATTTCAATATGAACTAATAAAAAAATTAAGAAAATGATTCAAGATATGAAAAGAACAACATAAATCAGAATCATAGTAACTCAGAAATGAGATAGCAGAACTCAGAAGAATTATAAATAAAAGAAAATATTTCAGAAATGAAGACTAAACTAGAACAGAACACAGATGAATGAATACAACAGATGATGCCTAAAGAGAAAATAGAAGGTTAAAAGGAAGAAATTTTATTAAATCAAAGACAAATGAAGAAAGAAATAAAAAAAGGATTTGAGAGAAAGTAACAAATAATTAAGATAGGGAAAGGAAATACAATATATGGATAATACGAACAAAAAAAAAAAAATCAAGGGAACAGATGATACTAAAAACTATACCTCAAGAACATGTTCCTAAAATAAGAAAGAATAAAAGTACATATTGAAAGAATATACTGCATGCCTAGAATATCATCTGAGAACAACAAACACCAAGAGATACTGCAGTAAAATTACTGGGTTTTGAGAGGGAAAAAACATTAGCACCCAGGCAAAAACAGCAGTGACTTATAAGAGCAAGAACATTAGATTATTATCAGACTTTGATAGCAACATTTTATGCCAGAAAAAAGTGCAGTAACATATTTAAGATACTTAAGAAAAGGAAATGTGAGTCAAAATTTCATACCAGCAAAACTCGACTTTTAGGTTAAAAAAGCACAAAATGATATCAACAGGCAACACTTGGAGATATTGCTCCCATGATCTGTCCCTGAGAAACAGTAAACTTAACCAATGACTAAGGACACAGCAACATAAGGACTCATGGAGAGCATCACGGGAAAATGGAAGGAATACACAGAGTGAATGGACCAAAAAGAATGGACTGATGTTCAATCATTTCAGGAGGTAACATGTGACCAAGAACCAATGGTACTGAAGGAAGAAATCCAAGTTGTACTGAAGGCACTAGCCAAAAACAAGGCTCCAGGAACTGGAGAAATCTATTCCTGTTGGTTGGCCAGGTAGCTCTCTTGCGAATTTCTTGGCATAGACAAGTGAGTACCTTCCAGTTTTGCATCTGTTTGTTGAAACATCCTAATTGGTATACCTTCAATTCCCAGAACCTTATTTTTCACTAATATCTCAGTACAGTTTGGACTTTTTCCTTCAATACCTTAGGTTCTTACTCATATGTACCTCCTGAAATGGTCGAACATTGACTAATTAATTCTTTTTGGTACAATGACTCTGTGTATTCCCTTTATCTTCTCTTGATACTTCCTATGTCACGCAATATTTTAGCCATAGAATCCTTCAATATTGCAACTTAAGGACTGAATTTTTGCTTTAGTTCTTTCAGCTTAAGAAATGCCAAGCATGTTCTTCCCTTTTGGTTTTCTAACTCCAAGTCTTTGCATATTTCAGTATAATACTTTACTTTGTTGAATTGTGCCATGATTATGCAAATAACAAAATCTAGACTGTGGGAAGTTAGTTTCATTACATAAATTTTAAGGAAAATAAAAGGATGGGGGCCGAATTATAGATTAAAAGAGATTTAAGAGACAAAGAATAATCTATTAAATGGCAGCATTTAAAATACAGTTCACGGGGATGCACACTTAGGTTCTAAAAACTATCAGAAAGTGATTACAACTCACAATAGTGGTCACTTTGGGGGACAGGGAAGGGGTTGAGTTTGTAACAAAGCATGGAAGGACTTCTGGGTTAAGTTCTCTTATACTAAGTCATTAAGCTACACATTTATTTTGTGTGGTTTTCTTTATATGTGTTTTATTTTCTAATAAGGAGATTGAAATAAAACAGCATCCTTAATACACGGACACTACCTTTGTCATTTGGTAGACAGCTAACACAGTACCATGCATTTCCCCAGAGAGATGTTTCTTAAATATTTTGTCTTTTCATTTGAATGGATTTCTTAATGTTTTAAGCTTTCTGAATGTTTCTTTTATCAAATTATACTATATTAAAAGTTGGTCACATTTTTACTTTCCCATTAGTTGCTATTCATGCAAGTCACTGAAAAAATAGTTTTTAATTATCATGGAAAAAAAATTATCTTTGTGCGATTATCAAATTCCTTAACCCATTACAATAGTTTTTAAGACTGAATAGCTCTGTTTATATATTTTTTATTAATCTGGTAAATAAATTCAGATGGTCTTTCCTAAGTAAACCAAACTCACTGCCATTGAGTCAGATCCGACTCATAGCAACCCCTCCTTATGTTTCCAAGACAGTATCACTACAGAAGTAGATTGCCCAGTCTCCCTTCTGAGGAATAGCTGGTAGGTTTGAACTAACAGCCTTCTGGTTAGCAGTCAAATACCTTAGGCACTATGCCACCACCTTGAAATGAGCACTATACTCAGAAAGCATTATCAAATCCATTACAGCTAAAAAGTTAAAATCCTTGCTCAAATACAAAGCAAGAAGAAGAAAAAGTTACATTGTCATTATATTATTGACAAACTGAATGAATACAATAGTTCCAGGATGATGGTAATAACTCTCCAAAAAAGGAAATAGGAAGAGAGCATAGAAATTTAAATGCAAATGACCATCATATCATATATGATAATCTACACAATTCACCTTCAAACTCTATTTTAACTGATTTTATTGATTAAATTTTTTTTTCTGCATACTATCTATTGTATATGTTTTAAAAGACTTTGTTTTTTTCTAGATTACATAACTCTCTCTGCTCTGTGCTTCTAATTAAGACATGTACTGTTGTTTGAGTTCTCTGGTATGAAATTAGATCTGCAGTTTTCTAATATCCATAAAATAAACTTTAAAAATGTTCTCCCTCTGAAAGACAAATAATGCAGTCACAAAGAGCTTATTTCTATGTTTCCTTTCTTTTCGATTTTTTTTTTTTTTAGCAGCTTGGTAAGCCAATTTTCTACTTAGAATCTACTGTTAAAACTCTCATTTGGTTCAGTATGTGGCCTTTATCCTTTCCATGGTCTGTTATGAAAAAAAAGATGGCTTAAAAAAAGTTGGTTTTTTTTTTTTTTTAAGTTGGCTGTAAAGCAGTGGTTCTCAACTTGGATGCATATAAGAATCACCTAAACCAAAAACCAAACCCATTGCCATAGAGTCCATTCTGACTCATAGCAACCCTATAGGACAGAGTAGAAATGCCCTATAGGGTTTCCAAGGCTGTAAATCTTTACAGAAGCAGACTGCCTCATCTTTCTCCTGCAGAGAGAATCACCTAGGGAACCTTTAAAAGAATACAAATGCATGCTCCCCTCTCCACCCCTGATTCTGATGTAACTGGTCTGGATGGCCCAGTTTTTTTCAAACTCCACAGGTGATTGTAGTATGTTGCCAAGGCAAGACACCGGTGCTCTAGAATCCTGCCACTGTCCAAAGAGCTTATTATCTTTTTCTGATTGAACCTGGATGGGAAAAGCTTTTCAAAATTCCATAGTTTAAGAGAGTAAAAATTATATTTTCTTTCTATGCTACTGTTTTAGTTTGGATTTTAGGGTTTAATAGCACTGTGTGTTCTGATGGTTGTTTCAAGAAGTCCATTGTCCACTATTGAAAAAAAATTAAAAGGAGAGGCTTGAACACTGTTTTATAGAGTGGCGGTTTTCATTCAAGATATTTTGAAATTTTTGCTACAATTCATAGTTAAAGATGTCTCCATACGCAAAAAAGAAAAACATTTTTTTTTCCTAGACACTTCTTCCAAAAAAGCATTCACCTTTTTCATATTAAAGTTCACAGATAGATCCGAAGAGTAAATCTTTACAAATTTTTCCAAAAGCTTAATTTTGATAGGATGACTAAAGGACCAAATCCTAAGACAAAAGCTACTTTCCCCCAAAATTGAATGATATATCTTCATATAACAGTATTGAAAAAGAGAGCATTAACTATACAAACAGTACTGAATAAAAATATCACGTGCAAATAGCATATCAACTTTATGAAAATAGATTAAAATATTTACATAAAATGTATAATTTTCTAGAAATACAAATTATGAAAAATGACTCAAGGGAAAAATTAAAATCTCCCCTAAAAACCAATCCTTAAAAAATGAAATCAGCAATAAAAAGTCTACCCTCCTTGAAAGACACCACACAGGCATTTTATAGATGAGTTTTACCAAACCTCCTTTCTGGTAGTGTTTCAGATAGGAGGAAAAGAAAAAGTGAGTCCTGTCACTCCACATGGCTAGTAGTACCTTGATGTCAAGCCTAAAAGGGATAGTAAAAGAAAGGAAAATTGTGTACCAACCTCATGTTTGAGCACATTATGAAGCTGCTTTAATCTTCCACTCTTACCATCTCTCCAAGGAGAATCAACCACTTGTCACTGGCTCCCACTGTAGCACATGTCTCGTACCCATAGTACCTTTACCACTTTAGTACACTCAACATGTTTCCCTGTCTCTCATGCTAAACACAAAGATCCTTACAGGCAAAGAGGGTTTCTTATTCATCTTTGAATTCCCAGCAGGGGATACAGTGCTCAAGCTCAAAAATTACTGAATGATGTGGGAAGAGAGAGGGAAGGGGCCTGTGGGGGAGATAATGTGCACATGCAGGATATGGGAAATAACGAGGGAGCGAGTGAATTCATCTGGTGATAGCAGAGATTTGTATAAGGAAAGTAACTCTGAAAGGTAGCTCAGAGCCAGTCAAGATGGCCTTTTCAGTGCAAAAGCTGTGTTTGGCTTCAGCATTTACTGAAGACATTTGAGCAGGGCAATGGCTGAATCAGATCTGTGTTTCACAATTCAGATAAGCACCTACCTGGTTTACACCCACTGTTTTAAAAACTAAAAAAAAACTAAAGCCAGGGAAGGTAAGTGACCAACCTAAGGCCACAGAGCAAAGAATTGACCAGAAGCAGGCAGAAGCTTAGAGGGATTAAGTTTGAGGTCACACAGTTACTACAGTAAAACCTATGAAAGCAGGAACCTGTACAGGGCAGAAACCTGTCAGAGAAGGAACACACACTGGGTATATATGAAGTAGATTTCTTAGTAGACAGTGATAGAAAACTGGTACCCTGTCAATGGGGAAAAACGTGTGAGACTTGAAAAACAAGGCAGTCCTGTCAAGTTCCAATTCTCACAGGTTGCACTCTATATGGTTCGACTAACAGGTAAACCCAGGTTTGTTCAACTCCAAAGTCCATGACCTAGATGACATCAGGATATGTAGACCATATGTGAACCTTCTTAGGACAGTCCTCATTTCATGTAATGTATTCATTTAAAAGTAATTTGTGTAATGTATAACTTAAGGCTGATTTAATTATCTTGCATTATAAGACAGAACACTTAACTGAATTCTAATTAGCTATATTACATTAAGTCATTCTGATGAAGTGTTTATTCAATGAGCTTCTGGACAGAAGGTAAATAAAATGGTGAGAATGGTCAGGAATAAGAAACAAAGCGGTTCCCTCACTTCACAAAATCACTGGCACCCAGAGAGTGCACTCTAAGCTTTTTAGTCACTGCAACAGAATGGGAAAAGTTCCAGCAAAGGACACCAAATATCTATAAGAGATTGAGAGGATTTCTAAAGAAGAGAGAATTTAAAATAAAATAAAATTAGGAATCCTCCATCTTAATAGACATCCTGAGAGTTTATAAAACCAGAAGCAGTAGGTAGGGATAGAGAAAACCTGGATTTAGTCATTATATCACAGAATAATAATTCTAGCAAATATTTCTTAAAGCCTAAAAGATAATAGATTTAGAGAAAATTTAGGAACATTAAAAAAAGAAAACAGACTTTCATACTCAAAGTACTGGTAAAAGCTGAAAATACACAGAAGTTCACATATCTAAATGTATGATAGAGCCACAGTCAGTAGTCAACAGTCACCCCCTAGACTGGCCCTTTTGCCGATCCGGTCTGAGACAGGATCTTGGAGTGAGGACACCATTGTTCTACAGCACTCCACATATTCTTGTCCCAGCCACGGCTTGATACCACTGGGTCTTGCATAAAACGGGCATGTAACTAAAGCTGGCTAACTGACTGACTGATGTTTGAAGAAGCTGATTGATAGCACAGCTTTAAGAGGCATGAATTCATGAGGAAACAGTCACGATAGTGCTCCTAATGTGGAAAAGAAGAATCACGATTCATAACAGTGACCCGGAGTTTACTATATGCAGGCACTGCTCTAAGTGCCATGCATTACCTCATTTATCTTCATCAACACTATTTTTTAAATAATGAAATCGTGGCATATAAAGATTTGAAACTTGCTCAGGGACACAGAGTGGCAGAGCTAGGGTTTGAACCCAGGATCCTGTGTTCTTAATCACTGAGCTATGTCGGCCAGCCTTAGAACTTTCTGGTATCCTCTAGATATGGTACTTTTTAAGATTCTATTTCATATGCAATTTCCTTTTTTGAATGTTTTAAAAAAGTAAATTATAGGTTTAAAAAATCATTTACATCGACTTCAAGAAGGAAAAACTAATAATCATATTTCATTTGCTCTTCCTTCTAATGTAGGTATTTAATTTAGGTTTACCTCTAGTCTTCCTTGAGTATAACCGAGGAGCAGCAGATTGGCTCTGTCCTTCTCAGAAGAAATAGGGGCCCAAGGCCAAGCATCATCACTGTCCAGGGGCCACCAGCAAACAACCATATCCTGAACGCAATTGATAGCTAGATGACGCTCTGTTGTCCTATTTACGGGGCCAGGTATCTCGTGATAGGAAATCTAATGGTTAAAAAAAGCATACAAAAAACATTTCTCTTAAAAGATGCAAAAACCCTGAAAATATTATAAAAATTAAAGCATCTGTAAATGTAGATAAATGCAAGTAAACATGCACATTAAATATGTGCTCACAGAGGTGTCAGCATTTACCAAATCCATTTGACACATATATAAAAATGACATATGTTCAAAATTCTCCCCATTTTTAGCAGAGGAAAAGAAAAGGGGAAATGTGAGTTCGGAAGAATTGGCTCTAGCAATTCCAATCAATACCAAAATGTACAGTCATGGTTGCCTGACAGCATCGACCTACACACAGGAGTTGAGACCAGCTGTATTAAATGACAAGTTCAGTACTGCTGACCAAGAGTGTCTAACTACTGTTTAAGACATAACACATTAACAATGACTGACAACAACAAAAGGAAAAACAACTTGAGGCAAATATTTCTTTAAAGAATATATGAGACACATGCACATATATTCTGCATGAAAGGGATAAGCCACAGCATCATGCGTAAAAGTCTTATGCAGCTTCTGAGAATTATTCTTCTCTTTCTTAGGAAGGATTTGTAGAATTTATTATTCAAACTATGTTATTTTGGAACATGGTTATTTGAAAACATAAGCACGGCACCATCTGGGTGACACATGCCAAGGAAATATAGATTGCACCGTATTTCTGCTTAAGGAATTAATGGAAGGTTGATAGCTTGGAAGAAAAAAAAAACTATCTTGCCATTGCTGGTCAGTAATAATCGAACCACTTTCTGGGGATTAAGCGCATGGCTAAGCCTACTGGACCAGACACTAGCAAAGGGCAGGGGGTCTTCTTATCAGAGAAATGCTTCTGGAGCCAGTCTCACTACATGACAGATTGCTTTCATATTCCTGTCTGCAAGGCAACAAAGGATGGCAGTAATGCGATAATGCCAGAGTGCAATGGGTGTTAAGAACCCGTTGCATTTATGTATTGTATTTAGTAAATAATCAGGCTCATCCAAATTGTGATCTCACCACTCAACCAAGGCCATTAAAATCAAGGTTAATGCTTTAATAATCCTCTGCTATTTTATTTTTTTAAATATGGTCAAAAGGAACCCTTTTCTATTTGCATGGCCATAATATTATTGACCTCTTCATCCTCTGAATGCACATCAAAAGGAACTAAAATCAAAGTAATTACCAGTGTTGTTCTCTCATGGTAAACATTTAACTCCTTGCACTTCCCTTCACTGTTAAGTAAATTGAGTTGGATTTTTAAAATGTAGACGAGAAAACTTGTTAAAGGTCAATAGTTTCAGGATATTTACCCTGTAGTTTTCATTGCCAAAATTATTTCAATCTCAAAGAATTCAAGTATGGCATTGCTATAAAGACAAGCACAGAATCATAATACTCTATACCACTTCCTTGTTTTAAAATCCAAACAGACAATAACAGAAGTACTTACGCTTTCAAGAGCAAATTCTTACATTTAGGCTCTCGCAGTTTCAGTATTTTAACCAGCAATATACTTATGTAAGAGAAATACCGCAATGGATTGGTAAATCTTTAAAAATACACTACATTACTGTGATGTCCTACTTGCCACATAAACATGTTATTTATGAATTTCTACATGAGGAAATAAGAGTTAAAACTAGCAACTGGCATCTTCAGTCTTCACATGAGGCATTCATTTAGGTTACCTGAAATTTCACATTTTGTGTGAGTTTTAATGGCATCTGGACTCTATTATGATGGACAAGTGGCAAATAAAATGAACAAATTTCTTACATGATCCTTCTAATAGACAAATGACAGTTTTAACTAAGTATTAAATAACTGTATTTTAAATACTGAATCAAAATAAAATCCATGGGTTCTGAAAAAGAAAATAGGTTACTTCTCCAATGTACATGAAATTGGTTTTGTTCTGAATTTCCCAAATCTAAAGGCAGAAAGGTAGAAAGAATAAGCAAACAAATAACTACCTGACTTGAGGTGTAAGGATCCAAATATTAAGTCTATTTTCTACAACAAGTTCATAAGATGACATCTGACAGTTTATCTCTGCTCTTGCTAAAGGGTAATTACTCTCTTTCAGTTGAGAAGAGGTATCCATCACACCAAAGATGAAGAAATCAGTCATAACAATTTTATGTGACAGAATTAAAAGCATTTACTTTAAATGGCTTACGTTAATGCCTACTGGTACATTTTAAAGAACAATACCAGTAAACAAACCACCTTTCAAATAAATCGACAATTAGCCATTCTGAAAAATAGTATCCCACCGTGAATGCTCATGTCATTTTTTTTTTTTTGACTAATCAAAGTACTATTGATTTTCAGAGAAAGAAAATCAGTATTATACAAAGTTTCATAAAAGCTCCACAAAGCTGACAGACAAAACTGGAGTTTAGTTATTTCCACAATGAAAAGCTTATTGGGTATATTTTCTTTCATATTAAAATCTTTGTTATATGAATAGATGTTTCTACTAAATAAAATTAAATCCTCCCCACACCACAACCACCTCAGTCATAAGGAGAAATAATCCCAAAGGGCAAAAAGGTTAACTTTACTTTTCCAAAAACACACACTGCAAGTTTCAAGCTACAAAGCTGGCTTCTCAAACTCTTTGCCCTTGCTCTCAGGTCTCTAGGTATGGCATACGTGTGCATCTTTTTCTAAGGGAGCTGTGTATCAGCTCTGTTCTCAGTGAACGGTGAACTGTCTCAAATCCACGTCACAGAGGCTGGATCAATCTTGCAAACACAAGTCATAGCTGAAAAGAGGCCTTGAACTGAAACAGCCTGGAAAATGTATTAGATACTCATCCTAGCATAGAGTATGCCTTCCAAGCAAGTTAAAATGTAATGTGGCAAAACTTGAATTAAACACTTCATTTAAAATAAAAATGATGCCTTAACAGATGTAAAGTCCCTGATAAAAGGAAACAAATTACCTGGAGTTAGTGAAGGGAGAGATACTAATACATGA
Source organism: Orycteropus afer afer (assembly GCF_000298275.1). Taxonomy (NCBI): domain Eukaryota; kingdom Metazoa; phylum Chordata; class Mammalia; order Tubulidentata; family Orycteropodidae; genus Orycteropus; species Orycteropus afer. The sequence continues at coordinate 15,845,622 of NW_006921633.1, forward strand.
AGCAGACTTTTTGCATTTTCTCCAGTTATAGTGGGGGAAGAGGCGGGGGTCTCCTTGTCTATTACACTTTTCTGTTAATCTTTGAAACTACCTTCTTCCTTCCTTCTTTTCTTGTGAAATGGTACCTGGAGCAGCTAGCCTAGTCTAGAAAGATGATATGAGGTCTTAGGGAGAAATGAGAATGGTAGATATACTACTACTAGCAAGAAAACCATTTTCAAAAGTATAACATGCCTCTATTATGTCTTTGATATAAATTGCTCCAAACACATTGCTGTTAGACCCCCATAGTGAGAATGAAAAGAAAATTTAGTGTGGCCACTGTTTCCAATAAACAAGCTTCATACTCCAATGGCTTGAGTTTTTATGAAATGTAGAACTATTCAAGAATATTGAGCATAATCTCACCTCATGTGATACTTTCTTATACTTTAGTAATTAATACTACTACTGGATAATTTTAAATCTGTACCTTATAATCCAAGGCTGAGAGTTTTTCCAGTCTTTTGTTTATATCAGGAGAACCTATCTTCTTGGTAAACTGAATAAAACATAGTTTGTTTTGTGCCAAAAATGATAAGATGATAAAACTGTCTGTGAAAAGAGCTGAAAAAAAGAAAAAATTGATCATTCCAAGTTACCAATAAAATAATAATGAATTCAGAATTGTTTTTTCCAATGACACATAAAAAGCTATTTTCAGAATAAAGAAAAATATTATGTTGAAATTTCTGAATTCTCCTAAATACTACTGTGACTTTTTACCAGGATATTAAAAATAATTAAGAATAGTAATAATCAATCTAATTGTATGTGGATTTGATACTCTTCCTCCTTTCCTGTGGCCATTTCAATATACACACTAATGTTTGGGACATCCATCAGATGAGATACATATGGGCCTAGAAAAGCCTAAAGTAAAGACGATCTCATTCCAGGGTGCAGAGATGAAAACATTACTTTTATTTACACTTACCTTTGCCCCTGTGTTTACATAATGTAAACCATCTGAGAATAAATTGGACTTATAAGAGGATATGGATTTATGCTGTCCATCAATGTAATTTTTTTCTTTTTAATTTTGAAAATTTACATTACTGAACCTTCTTATGAGGGTATATAACCAGGATGAAATAAAGCATATTATGGCCAATATGTACATTACATAAATTAATATTTTATAATGAAGAGTAGTAAAATATTCTAGATTTCTAGAGCACTCAAGTAGATAGAGAGGAGTGCTAATGGTGCAGTGGTTAAAGCATTCGGCTGCTAACAAAAGGTCTGCAGTTCAAACCCACCAGCTGCTCCACAAGAGAAAGATGAAGCAGTCTACTTGCATAAAGTTTCACAGCCTTGGAAACTCAATGGAGCAGGTGTACTCTGTCTTATAGGGTCACTATGAGTTTGGAAGGAAGGTTGGGCAATCTACTTCCATAGTGATACTGCCTCGGAAACCCAAGGAGGGGTCGCTATGAGTTGAAATCGACTGGACGGCATATTACAACAACAATGAGCTAGAATTGGCTTGATGGCAATGGGTTTGTTTATGTATCCATGGGTTACATAAAAACTGCTGTCGAGTTGAACCCGACTCATAGCGACCCCTTCTTGGGTTTCCGAGGTGGTATCACTACGGAAATAGATTGCCCAGTCTTCCTTCAGAGGAGTGGCTGGTGGGTTTGAACCACCAGCCTTCTGGTTAGCAGCCAAATGCCTTAGGCACTATGCTACCAGAGCTCCTATTGATAAAAACACATAATGGAAATTTGAGCAGTTTTGATTTGTTACTAGTATAAAGGATTGTTGAATGTTTTATATATTTTCTTTACTTCCACACCCATGGCATGCAAGAAGTGACCAACAATGGATCTACACAATAATCAGAGAATCTGGATACTGCCAAGAAAGCACATTATTATCATGGTCCCATGAGAGTGCATTCTCGGAAGGAAGATGTGGCAATCTACTTCCATAGAGATACTGCCTCGGAAACCCAAGGAGGGGTTGCTATGAGTCGGGTCTAACTCAAAGGCATATAACAACAACAACAACATGAGAGTGCATTATTTTGGGTATAAATGAAAGAAATGAAAAAAGGTAACTCAGATACAAACAGTGCTGGAAGTCTCCTTTCACGTCTCATAAAGGAACATCAATAGAGCAAAATCCTCACGGCTACTATCATGTATCAAGAAAACCAAAAAACAAACAAACAAACTCACTGCCATCAAGTCAAGTTAGACTAATGGGACAGAGTAGAACAGTCCCATAGCGTTTCCAAGGCTGTAAATCTTTATGGAAGCAGACTGCCTTGTCTTTCTCCCATGGAGCAGCTGGTGTGTTCGAACCATAGACTTTTTGGTTAGCAGCCAAATACCTTAACCACTGTATCATCAAGAGTCAACTATTAGATATAGGAAAATGGTACCTCTTAGTTTTTTTGTTTTTTTTTTTCATAGGGAAGCTTCCTTAGCAGCACATTCACATAAGGATGAGAAAACAGCACACTTATACGATCCTAGTGTCAGCTTATTATTATCAGTAATGTTGGTAACTAGCCATCCTGCAGAGTGTTTTTCTTTAAGATGATGCAATTGTGTCTAGTTTATTCAGAGGCAGCTAGTGAGGGCCCAGAGCAGAAGGCAGGCTTCTTCATTCTCACCTCTGTTCTTGCCTTTGATTATTCAATTTTAGATACTGACAATTTTCAATCTTTCATGATAATGCAATCTGCTTCTATACGTTTTTACCTTGGATAAAAGAATCTAATCTTAAAAATTCAGTATAATGTAAAAAAAAAAGGGGGGGGGGGCTTTGTAGCCGAAACCTTGGTTCACATCTCAGCTCAGTCACTTTCTAGCTAGCTGACCCTTGGCATGTTCCTTAGTATCTCAGCATTAGTTTCTTTATCAATAAATTGGAAATAACTGTACCTTTACAGTTGTTTTTGGATTAAATGAAATAGGAACACTAACACAACAAAGTCTTTGTGGCTCAATAAATGTCAGTACCCTTCCTTTTCAATAACTGGCTTAAAATCTTTTTTCTTATGTGTTGTATACTAATTTCTATACTGAATGTGGTGTCACTTAATGGAATCCAGAATTACCCAGCATATGTGGCCCTGATTTTTCATATGTGGAAAAGATAGACTCTTAAAAGTTAGTATTCATAGACTTTGGTAACTAATATTCTTCCTGTTTCCAGAGCACAGATTTTTACTGATGGCTGAGTTGACAAACACGTTTGTGTTATTTATTCCAATTCATTTGCATGTGAAAGTATCGGGAATGTCAACAATTTTGGAAGAATGCACACATATACAAAATCAACTTATTTTGAAAATGCTTACCTTCACATTTTTTTAAAGAACGTGTGAAAAATACACAGAGAATAAGCCAAACACTTGACAAGACAAAAACTTTGGTATTAAATATTAGTCAAAACTTGTACTGGTCCCAAGGGTGGTAACTACGCTATTACAAGCAATTACTTGTTGTGTTTGCAAGTCCCCAGTGGTAATAATTAGTCTACCTGTTGACACACTATTTCTCCTGCTCCAGCGTTAATGTGGGCAATTGATGTGCACACAAGGGTAATTACCATCACTGATGGTGTCTGAGATGAGCTTCCCCACCAGGCTTCTGTCAATCACCACTTTCTCCAGCTGTGGCCCAGAAAGGCTTAGAGAAACCAGCACACCTGAACCAAAAAGAAGCTAAAACCAGGTAAGGAGAAGGAGAGAGATGGCAAAAATTAGAATCTTTTTTTAAAAAAAAAAATCTATCAAGATACAATTTATACCTATACTATATTTATATATATAGCTACACTATGAATTTGTAGTGTTTCTTCATTAAAAGTAATCACTGGCATTCTGAGTAAAAAGACACAGGTGCTAAATGATGCTAAGTGCATTGACTAAAGCTACCTATATACAAAAACGGCAGCTCTGGTGGTATAGCGCCTAAAGCATTTGACTGCTGACCAGAAGGCTGGTGGTTCAAACCCACCAGCCACGCCTCAGAAGGAAGATCAGGCAATCTACTTCCGTAGTAATATGGCCTCAGAAACCCAATGAGGGGTCGCTACGAGTCAGATCCAACTCCACGGCAGTGAGTTTGGTTGCTTTTTGGTTTACACGTAGAAACAGGGGAACCCCAGTAGTGCAGTGATTAAAGCAGTCAGCTACTAACAGAAAGATCTGCAGTTTGAACCCACCAGCTGCTCCATGAGAACAATATGGCAGTCTGCTTCCAAAAACATTACAGCCTTGGAAACCCTAAGGGGCAGGTCTACTTTGTCCTATAGGGTCACATGAGTCAGAATCAACTCAACAACAGTAGGTTTGGTTTTGGTAATGCAGAAACAGAATTTAGTCCATTCATTAGGCGTTTAATCTTCTAAATATTTAGAAAGTACCTATGCAGAAATAAGGAGCTCTGGTGGCGTAGTACCTAAGGCACTTGACTGCTAACCAGAACACTGGTGGTTCAAACCCACCAGCCACTCCTCAAAAGGAAGGTTGAGCAATCTACTTCTATAGTGGAAACCCAAGGAGGGGTCACAATGAGTCGGATCCGACTTGACGCAGTGCATTGCATTTGCATTGCATTATGCAGAAATAACTGTTCTGTATTCAGAAAATGTAATATGTTATTTTTAAATATCTTGAAAGATTATTATTTACATCAAAGATTAAAAGAATATTTCCTAATGTCTGAATAGTCATTGCTACACATTAAATATATGAGAGATACCATCATCATAATTAAACAACTAATGTTAAGCTTTATTTGGAATTTAAACCCTGCACACTTCTAACACTAAAGATCTTGTTGGTCTAAAATATTAAAATACATGTGAATCAAGGCAATTAAGGTAAAACACTAACTTTTTTTAAAAACACTTACTAAATATACCAGAAGGAAGGAGAGGTAAAGAAATAGAGTAAGTGCCCAGGCTTTACCAGTATCAGTATTTACCATACCACCTAACAAAAGATGCTTGACTATCACCATTATGATTTATTTTATGCTGCTCCTTTCCATTTGCAGCAGCATAATTCATTCATCTCCAAATGTTTAAAATGTTCTGAAAGAACTATGCGTATGCATATGCTTGTTATCTATGAGATTGTGAAATATCAACACTGGAAGAAATCGTTCACCTGCAAGGCAACAGACTCAAAGCTGATGAATCACAGAATAGCATATGTAAAGAAGGAAAAAAGAAAAAACAATTGTCAGTAAACTAATCATGAAAATCCTGGCCAAATCCAAAGACAGCTCTGATTTCAAACAAAATAGGGGAATCCCCCACCCACCTAGCCATCAAGTCCCAGCTAGAGAGGAAGACTGTGTGTCAAGACATATTGGGACTTGCATGAAAGACTAGCAGCATGAGGGGCCAGAATAATGTAAAGGAAGACCACTATTCCCTCTGCCTAACAGATTCCAGGGGTGTGAATCAGAAAGGAGACTGAAGGGACTTCTTGTCCACAACTGTTAGTATTGTTTTTCTAGTTGCCAGAAAACTTAAATTCACTGTGAATGACTTAGTGGACTGTTCCATTTCATGTTAATGCCCTGAAAGAGGGAGGAGGGAGGACTTAATCATCTCTATTGCTTTGGGGACTAATAAAAAAGGTACATTTGCTCCCAGAATTTAAAAATATTTCACAAATTAATTAATCTCCACTGAATTACATCTAGTCCTGCAGCATACATTGATGACAAATACTGATATTTTCATTTTATGTAATTCCCCCATAATGATATAGCATATGGTCTTCACTCCCTAAATTCTCCCTTCTCAGGCAGACAACTTCAGGGTCATCTTTCATGTTTAGCTATTGCTCCTAATAGCTTCTTTTCCCTTTCTAAATCCTAATTCTCCTTTATTCAAAACATCTCTAATGCCTGTTCTTTCCTATTTATTTTTATTTACTAAAACTTTACATGTACACTCTTAAGCGTCTCTTTTCTTAATAATACGTTGTCTATTACTTCCTTATAGATACTGGCTAGGCCACTTTTATCTTTGCATCTTCAATGCCAGGCACTTAATACCCAATGCCCTTGAGCCAATTCCAATGCATAGCAACCCCACAGGAGAGAGAACTGTCCCAGGGGGTCTCTAAGGCTGAAATCTTTGCAGAAGCAGACTGTCACATCTTTCTTCCACAAAGCTGCTGGTGGGTTCAAACCACTGATGTTTTGGGTAGCATCCTCTCACTTTAACCACTGCACCACCAAGGTTCCTAGGCTACATAATAGGTGCTTAATAAATGTTTCAAGAATCCTAACTACCTCATCATAAGATCAGATAATTCATAGTTAGAAAGAAACTAGTCTCATCTTCCACTTCCACAATGCAAGGAAGATTCTTCTGAAGCATCCTGTGGTGTTTATGTTGTGTGTCAACTTGGCTGGGCCTGGTTGAGTGGCTGGGCAGCTGGTGGTAGTTAATCCCCATGATGAGACTGGCAATCAGCTCCATGGTGAGATCTACCACAAGCAGCTGAGTAGCTGTCTTTGGGTATGTGGTCTGCTTCCTGTATATAAGGAGAAGCTTTGAGAATGGTCTCTAGCCTATGGCACACTTGGACCCTACATGTAGCCATGTCATTGCTCAGCAGCCTGCCATGCTCTGCCGACCTTGGGACTTAAAATGGTCTTAAATTAATAGCCTGCCGTGTGGTTTGGTAACATTAGGACTGTGCCTTCTTACTTGTCAACCTGGGGGCTTCTCAGCCTCAGAAGCCAGCAGCTGTCTGAGTGAAGAAATGCCTCTAAATCCAGTGGGCCGGGAGCAGGAGGCAGAGCTGGACCCCAAGGTTGAGGGGCTTTCACCCAGACCCTAGAGCCTGGCACTTTGAACTTGGACTTAAAGCCTCCAAATTGTAAGAATAAACTCCTGTTTGTTAAGGCCATCCCATTTGTGGTATATTCTTGTCAGAGCAGCACTAGGTAACCAGAACACACCCTTTCAAGCATTCTTCAAGCATCTAGGGCATGTTTGAATACTGCCAATGATTAGCAGCTTACTACTTCATAAGAAAGCTATTCTACCACTGTACTGTTACAATCAATTTAACTATCATTCATTCATCTTTTTCATTCAATAAAAACTGAATGTCAATTGCATGCCAAGCCCAAAAATGAATCAAATATAATCCTTAAAATAGACTAAATATAGGTTAATAGAGGTGGAAATATAAGCAATAAAATATTGGTACTGCTCCCATTATAGCAGGACAGGGTAGACTGGAGACAATGAGAAAGAAATAGTGACTCTTCAGTTTGAGATTAAGGCTAAAGCTGCCTTCTCAGAATGTCACATAGCCCCAGTTTTTATTCAATAGCTCCTTCTTCTAATAACTGCTCTTAAAATATTTGAAGATAATAACCACTCAGCATTGGCTCTATGACTTACTAGCTGTGTGATCCTGAAGGCATTACTTAACCTCTCTGTACTTTCCTTTACTCGTATGAAAAATGGAGATAATAGTATCTACTTCATAGGGTGAAAATTAAATACATTTTTACAAAAAGTATTTATAACAATGCCTGGCACACAGTGTTTGTAATTATTATTATCATTCCACCATTACTTGTAAAATGTGCTCTCACCATACTGTATGTTATCTCTGAGTACAATTTTTTTAAATCTCTTTTAAAATCTTGTACCTACATTGGACTTAATACTGGACAGGGAACACTAAACTCCAGGTAAGATATAACCAATAAAAAGTAGCTATCTTCACCATTTGCTATGATTTCACAAAAACACTTTCTCCAATATATTTGCAATTTCATCAGAACTTTGGAATTTAATTTGTCCAAATCTCTAATCCCTTTTTACTTATTTTCTGTTCTTTCCACCACTATCATGACATAATCAGTTATCCTAGTAGAAACTGCATTTTCCATATGTAAGTATTTATTATGTTATGAAATTAACTCTAAAAGGCCACTTTCATGGTATAGAAAGTCCAACTTGTGGGCATGATAAGATGGACTTCAGCTGGAAAGGATTAGAAAGGGAGGATGTCAAGGCACAATAGGACAGATTACAGATCTACGTGTGGATATAGGAATAGTGATTTGGGGACTACAAGTCTTGCCTTGTGAGCTTAGGGATTCCTTCAATAGTCCTTCTCAAAGGTAAGTGCAGTCACTGATTCATACATTCACTCACTCATTCCACAAAAACAGATTTGGAACCTTGTATGAGCCAGATCTAGGTGCTGGGGATAGAGCAATGAGTAAAACAGACAATGCCCTTGCCTTCATTCTCCTCTAGAGCACACCTTTAGAGTGTGGACACAGATGATAGACATGCAGTTTTATAAAGTCAGACAGCAAAGAGCAGTATGGAGGAAAATAAAGCACAGCAAGGATAGGGATATTAGGGAGATGCCATTTTAAGTAGGATGACTAATAAGCCTTTCTCAAGAGATGAAATTTGGGTACAGATCCAAGGAGCAATATCAATGAATATCTGGAGAAATGGAATTTGAGGCAGAGAGCACACCGAGTGCAGAACTCTGAAGGTGGAACGTGCCTTAATGACTAAAGAACAGTGAGGTCAGTGTACCTGGAGGGGAGTGTGATAGAGGGGTGTTTGTAGAGGATGAAGTCAGAGAGCTGGTCAAAAGCTAGATTAGGTAGGCTCTTGTTAATGAGAAGCCATTGGATTTTAAGTAGGGGAGAATGATAATCTAGTTTATGTTCTAAAGAGAACACTCTGGCTACTCTGTTGTGAATAGAACGTTAGAGAATCAGGAAAAGAGTGGAAGAAAGAAGCCCATTAGGAAGCTAGTCAGTGGTGCAGGTGAGAGAAGATGATGGCTTGAACTATAAGGATAAAGCCAGAGGAAATGATACGTGGAGAGATTTGAGATGTATTTTAAAGGAAGATTCACTAGGACTTGCTGAAGACTTGGATGTGGCACACAAGAAGAACATCAAAGTCAAGCCTGACTCAAAGGCTTTTGGCCTGAGCAACTGGGTTTACTAAGATAAGCAACACTGGCTGTTGTAGTTTTCATTGTACGTTGTCAAACTGATTCCAACTCATAGCAACTCCATGTGACAGAACTGAACTGCCCCCATAAGATTTTCTTGGCTGTAATTTTTTTGGTCACCACTCGTCTGGCTACTATGTTAAGAACAGAATGGTAGGGAGTCAGGGCAAGAGTGGTAGACATGGTGGACAGGTTTCAGTGGAGATTCTAGACTAAGAAAGATTAGGAAGAAGAATGTGGCAGTCTACTTCTGAAAAAAAAAAATAGGCAAGAAAAACCATATGATGAGCAGAGGAACACTGTCTGATATACATTGGCTGCAACACTGGGCTGAAACAGAGCAATTATTTTAAGAATGGTTCAGGATCAGGCAGTGTTTCATTGTGTTATACACAGGGTTGCTATGAGTTGGAACCAACTCTACAACACCTAAAAACAACAAACTACCTTTTCTAGGAAGCAATCATAGATCCTACCTAAAACTTCCACTTCTTTTTCAGATGAGGTTTTCTACCAATATGTATTTGGACAAATAAAGTCAATGTTGTTCAGCAGTTTCCTCAGCAACTAGATAGTGTGTGGCATAGAGTAGACACTCACTATATAGTTTGACATACTTTTTTTTAATTTTAATTTTTATTGTGTTTTGGATGAAAGTTTACAGAGCAAATCCATTTTTCATACAGCTATTCATATACATTTTGTTTTATGACATTGACTGCAATTCCCCATGATGTAACAACTCTCTTCCCACTTCCTCCCTGTAGTTACCTCTTCCAGTGTCCTTCCCTCCCATGCACTCCTGCCCCACCCCAGCTGTCTCCCTGTGCAAACACTGCCCTTCTGTTCTCCCATGACTGACTGCTCGAAGAAGTCTATCTATCTGATATAAATGTTCACCCTATATATCTCTTGTTTGGCTGGAAGCCACAGAAGTGAGTTCAGTTCCAGACCTGAAGGCACCAGGCTCTATCAGACAAGCAAACCTGTTTTTTGTTTTTGTGATTTTGAGTTTTGTTCCACATTGTTCTCTCACTCTATCCAGGATCTTCTGCACCGATCCCCTTTCAAGTGGTTGACAGTGATGGCCAGACACCACCAAATAGTTCTTCTGGTCTCATGATCATATAGGATGAGGATCACATGGTCTATCAGTCGGTGGTGGCTCTATTTTAAGGCCAGGGCCCTAGGAAAGCCTAGCGGTGCTTTTGCTTGGGGCTGGCCCTATTTTAAGACTGGGGCCTGAGGTAGGTGGGGGTGGGGTGGGGGCTGCTTTCACTTGAGGGTGGCTCTGTTTTAAGGCCATGGCCTGAGGTATGTGGGTACAGGGTTTGGGGCTGCTTTGCTTGGAGGTGGCTCTATTTTGAGACCAGGCTCTGAGGTAGGCAGGCGCAGAGCAGTTAGGAACAACTAAGGGAGATGAATTTGTCTGTCAGCTTGTCCTGTGGTGGCTTGCATAATGCTGTGAGGCAGGCTCCTACGGCACCAGTGCTGCAAAATACCAGCAGGGTTACCCATGGTGGGCAGGTTTCAGAAGAGCTTCCAGGCTAAGACAGACTTGGAAAAAGGAAGAGGTCATCCACTTCTCAAACAATTGGCTAGTGAAAACCTTATGAATAGCAGCAAAACACTGTTGGATATATTACTGGAAAACTTTATGAATAGCCCTGAAACACTGTCCAATAGAGTGTGGGAAGATGAGCCCATCAGGTTGGAAGGCACTCACAATTTGACTGGGGAAGAGCTGACTCCTCAGAGTAGAGACAATCTTAATGATATGGATAGAGTAAAGCTTTTGTGACCTCCACAGGCTGATGTGGCATGAATCAAAATGAGAAGAAACAGATGCAAACATCCACTAACAATCAGAACAAGGAATGTACAAAGTATGAATCTAGGAAAATTGGAACTTGTAAAAATGAAATGAACACATAAAGATTGATATACTAGGCATTAGTAAGTTGAAATGGACTGGTTTGGGCCATATTCAATCAGACAACCATATGATCTGCTATGCCAGGAATGACGTGAAGAGAATAGTGTGGCATTCTTCATCACAAAGACTGTTTCAAGATCTGTCCTGAAATATAACACTGTTGGTGACAGGATAATATCCATATGTGTACCAGGAAGACCAGTTAATACCACTATTATTCAAATCTATGCACCAACCACCAAAGCCAAAGATGAGGAAATTGAAGATTTCCACCAATTTCTGCAGTCTGAAATTCAAGAGATCACTAAAAAGACAAGAAAAGAAGAGAAGACCAAAGTGGATGACAGAAGAGACTCTGAAACTTGCCCTTGAGCGGAGAATCGCTAAAGCAAA
>NW_006921633.1:15858777-15860484 GCF_000298275.1 Orycteropus afer afer
AACGACTCGACGGCACTTAACAACAACAACAACAACAGTGCTGCCATCTGATATATATATGTGTGTGTGTGTGTGTGTGTGTGTGTATATATATATATATATATATATTTGTTATTGTTGTTGTTGACATCTGACAAAATTTTCTCTTCTCTCAGTGCCATTTCACTTTCCAGTAGGTAGTTTACCCAAATACTATAGACTACAGCTTAGAGAAGCCAATATGGAGAGCCATCTGAAGACAATGAGAATTATCTCCTAGTTTCTGAAAGAGAAAGCACACTTCCCTGGTGAAGAAATCGAGAGAGAGAAAATGCTAAAGGCAACATAAAGAGATGTGGTGAGAACAGAAATGATTTTTTTTTTTTAAAGCTAATTCCTGTCTAGGAGTGTCAGAGACAAGTAAAATGCACAGTCCCTATCTTGTCTTCCTCTTCTGCACATGAGCAGATGTTGAAAAAAATCCTATAAGCCTCCTTGTTAGTTTATTCCCTGGGTTTCACATCTGCACTGGAGGTCCCTCCCTTTGTCTCTGCCATCTCTTTTATTTTTATTTTTTTTCCTTCTGAGATGCCAGAATTCTCCAACCCCTTGCAATGAAGTACATTATCTCAGTACCCCCTTTTGTTTCCAATGTACCAAATCTTACACAGACCCTTTTCATTTTGTAGGGCTTATGGACTGCCAAAAGCAGCAGGGCGGGAGAGAGGGAGAAAGGAGATCAAAAGGCCCAGGACCTGAGACAGACAAGGAGTCAGCTGCAGGGATCCAGGTGAGGAGAGGGAACCAGACATGCCCAAAGCAGCAGGGTGGGAGAGGGGAGAAAGAAGAGGAAAAGGCCCAGGGACCAGGACAGACAAGGAGGGAGCCACAGGGATCCAGGTGAGGAGAGGGAACCCAGGCCATGCCCCAAAGTGGCAGGGTGGGAGAATGGGAGAGAGGAGAGGAATAGGCCCAGAGAGCGGGACAGAGCAAGGAGTCAGCTGCAGGGATCCAGGCAAAGGTAGTAGGAGAGGTTTCTAACAGGAAGACAAACTTGTCTGTTGGTTTGTCCTACCATGGTAATGTGTTGATGTGAGTCTTGAGGCTGAGTCACTTGTGTTTCAAACCCAGCGGTATGCACATGATGCACAGGTATCAGCCCAGCTTACAGACTGAGATAGACTAGGAAGAAGGAAGAGGTCGTACACTTCTCAAAGAATTGGCCAGGGAAAACCGTATGAATAGCAGAGAAACACTGTCTGATACATGACCGTGCAATTTTATGAATAGTCCGAATAGGTTAGAAGGCTCTCAAAATAGGACTGGAAAAGAGCTGCATCATCAGAGTAAACCCAGCCTTACTCATATGGATAAAATAAAGCTATCGAGACCTCCATTTGCTGATGTGGCACCACTCAAATTAAGAAGAAACAGCTGCACACATCCATTAATCATCAGAACATGTAATGTATGAAGTTTGAAGAGGAATGGCTGCTATTCATTATTGCAAAGGCTGTTTCAAGATCTGTCCTGAAGTACAATTCTGTCAGTGATAGGATAATATCCATACGCCTACAAGGAAGACCCGTTAATACGACTGTTATTCAAATTTATGCACCAACCACCAAAGCCAAAGATAAGGAAATTGAAGATTTTTATCAACTTCTGCAGTCTGAAATTGACCAAACATGCAATCAGGATGTGTTAATTATCACTGATAACTGGAAT
>NW_006921633.1:15861414-15862125 GCF_000298275.1 Orycteropus afer afer
GTCACTGTACCAAAAAGAACTGGTCCATCTTCATCCATTTCAGGAGGTGGCATATGATCTAGAACCAATGGTACTGAAGGAGGAAGTTGAAGCTGCAATGAAGGAATTAGTAAAGAACAAGGCTCCGGGAATTGACAGAATACCCATTGAGATATTTCAACAAACAGATGCTGTATTGGAGGCACTCACTTGGTTATACCAAGAGATTTGGAAGACAGCTACCTGGCCAACTGACTGGAAGAGATCCGTATTTCTACCTGTGATAGTTGGAGCTGTGTGTCAACTTGGCTGAACCACAATTCTGTGTGCTTTAAGCTGTTGTGATGTGGTTATTCCCATGATGCGATCAGATGATTATGTTTTGAGCAGGCAATCTCTTGAAAGGGACTTTCCCTAGAGTTGTGGACTGCTTCCAGTATATCAAAGACATCCTGGGAAGAGAGACATTCTTCTGTGGATCGGGATTCTGTTGTGCTGCCTACAACTGTCTGTGAGTGAACAGTCAACCATTTGGCCTGGAGATCTTGGATTCATCATTCATTGGAGTCAACAGCTAGTGCACTGCCTGTCAGCCTTGAGCTCCTCAGCCTCTGTGGTTGCAAGAGTTGGGAAAAGTCTCCAGCTTGATGTAGAAAAGCCTCCAGCTTGACGTTTGATCCAGGAACTTTGGACTTGCCAGCTTCTATAAGTGTGTGAGCCATTTTCCTAAGA
>NW_006921633.1:15862480-15876899 GCF_000298275.1 Orycteropus afer afer
AAGGGGACACTACATGGTTGAAAATCAAGAAGAGTGCATCAGGGTTGTATTCTTTCCCCATACTTATTCAATCTATATGTTGAGCAAATAATCTGAGAAGCTGGACTATATGAAGAAAAATGTGGCATCAGGATTGGAGGAAGAATCATTAACAACCTGAGATACGCTGATGATACAACTTTGGTTGCTGAATGTGAGGATGACTTGAGGCACTTACTGATGAAAACTGAAGAACACAGTCTGCAGTATGGATTACATCTCAATATAAAGAAAACAAAAATCTTCACAACTGGACCAATAAGTAGCATCACGATAAATGGAGAAAAGCTTGAGGTTGTCAAAGAATTCACATTGCTTGGTTCTACATTTGACACCAATGGAAGCAGCAGTCAAGACATTAGATGACGTGTAACACTGGGCAGGTCAACTGCGAAGGAATTCCTTCAAGTGCTAAGGAGTAAGGATGTCTCCTTGAGGACTAAAGTGCACCTGACACAAGCCATGATATTTTCAATCACCTCATATGCATTTGAGAGCTGGACAATGAATAAGGAAGACCAAAGAAGAGTTGATATTTTTGAGTTGTGGTGCCGGTGAAGAATGCTGAAAGTACCATGGACTACTAAAAGAACTAACAGATCTGTCCTGGAGGAAGTGCAGCCAAAATGCTCCTTAGAAGCAAGAATAGCCAGACTTCGTCTCACCTACTTTGGTCATATTGTCAGAAGGGACCATTCCTTGGAGAAGGATGTCATGCTTGGTAAGGTGGAGGGTTGACAAAAGAGGGGAAGGCCTTCAATGAGATGGATTGACATGGTGGCTGCAATGATGGGCTCAAGCATAGCCAGGATCATGGAGCTGGCGTGGGATCAGGTGGTGTTTCATTCTGCTGTGCATGGGGTCACTATGAGTCGGAAATGAGTTGAAGGCACCTAACAACAGCAACATGGACTAACCACATTGGGGAAAAACACAGAGATGAGGAAAGTGCTTTCCTGTCTGGCATGACATATCATTTCCCAAAGTTTCAGACTATTTTTTAATAACTCTTATTATCTCCTGTGTTAGACTGGGTTCTCTAGAGAAGCAAAACCACTAAAACTTATACAGAGAAAGAGAGAAAGAGAAATTTATCTTAGGAAAATGGTTCACACACTAATAGAAGCTGGCACATCCCATGTTCTTGGATCAAATGTCAAGCTGAAAACTTTTCCCGACTCACAGCTGCAATGGCTGACAAGCTCAAGGTTGGCAAGCAGTATACTGGCTGTTGACTCCAATGAATGATGAATCTAAAATTGCGAAGCTGAACGGTGGATTGTTCACTCATGGACAGTTGTAGGCAGCACAGCAAAATTGCAATCCACAGAAGAGTGTCTCTTTTCCCAGAATGTCCATAAATATACTGGAAGCAGGCCACACCCCTATGGAAACTCCCTTTCAACACATTAGCTGCTCAAAACATACATCTGATCCCATGATGGGAACAACCCACATCACAACTGCTTAAACCACACAGAATTGTGGTCCAGCCAAGTTGACACACAGCTCCAACTATCACAGTCCAGCCCCTTAACATTATATAATTTCTAAATAAGGACAATAATAAAGTCATATTTGCAGCTAAAATGATACGCTAACACACATACAACTGTGTGGTAATTATATTTGTATGTCAACTTGGCTGGGCTTGGTTGAGTGGCTGGGCATTGGTGGTAGTTATTCCCCCATGATGAGGCTGGCAATCAACTCCATGTGGTAGCATAAGCAACTGAGTAGCTGCCTTTGGGATGAGGTCTGCTTCCTGTATATAAGGAGAAGCATTGGGAATGGTCTCTAGCCTATGGCACACTTGGACCCTACATGTAGCCATGTCATAGCTAAGCAGCCTGCTATGCTCCGCCGACCTTGAGACTTACAATGGACTTAAGTTAATGGCCTGCCATATGGTTTGGTATCATCAGGACTGTGCCATTTTACTTGTCAACCTTGGAGCTTCTAAGCCTCAGCAGCCAGCAGCTGTCTGAGTGAAGAAATACCTCTAGCTCCAGTGGGAGGGGAGCAGGAGGCAGACCTGGACCCCAAGGTTGAGGGGCTTTCACTCAGCCCCTACAGCCTGGCACTTTGAACTTGGACTTAAAGCCTCCAAAGTGTAAAAATAAACTGTTTGTTTAAGCCATCCCATTTGTGGTATATTCTTGTCAGAATGGTACTAGGTAACCAGAACAAACTGAAATGCATTAACCTTATTTATATTTCACAGTTTGTAACAGAAGGAAACAAAAATATTTGATGCAATATACAATGAAGAAATAGAACAATCACAGTCCTTTTTTCTGCAACTGGTCACATGGTCATAGGTGATATTCAGAACTACCTTCTTCCACCACCCAATCTGTATTTCCCTTGCCCCAGCAAGCAGCTCAGCTGGTCATGGTTCATTGCCTGGTGGGGTGACCCAAACCTTCATTCTTAAAGGATCTGGGCCATTAGCAGTCACCTCAGAATTGGGTTGCTGTAATTTTCTATTGACTTTAATCACAGGGCATGGTAGTACTAAGACACATCCTAAAGAATCTCCTGTATCCCAGACATATTCTTTAACTCCATTATGTAATGTCAGTCCAATTTCCCCTTGGTAATCTCTATCACACCAGATAGTACAGTAATGCCCTTCTTTGTCTGTTGATCCAGAGGCATGAGGAAGCCAAAATGGCTGAGTGGCATCCTTAATTTCCAGTTCAATATGACCAGTATTGTGTCTCCAGGTGGGAGTGTTCCTCCCTTTGGGACTAAGATCTCCAGACCCGAAGAGACAGGGTAGCAGGGACAGGAAGCAAAAATTTTTTGAGTGGGTCACTAGGGGTAATAGTGAGTGGTACCACTCCTGTTTCCACCCCTCGGTTCCTGGACCCGTGAATCCTGGCTATTGGAGAAACAGAACCATATATTGGGTGCTGTTTAGAGCATATACAGACTCCTGGAGAACATTGCCCCAACCCTTCAAGGTATTGCCACCTAGCTGGTGCCGTAATTATGTTTTTAGTAGGCCATTCCATCATTCTATCAAGCCAGCTTCTTGTATGATGGGGAACATGGTAAGACCAGTGGATTCCATGAGCATAGGCCCACTGCTGCACTTCATTTGCTGTGAAGCGAATCCCTTGATCTGAAGCAATACTGTGTGAGATACCTTGATGGTAGATAAGGCATTCTGTAAGTCCATGGTTTTGGCAGAAGCATTGCATACAGGGAAGGCAAATCCATATCCAGAATAAGCATCTATTGCAGTAAGAACAAAATGATGTCCTTTTCATGATGTAAGTGGTCCAATGTAATCAACCTGCCACCAGATTGCTGGCTGATCACTCCAAGGAATGGTTCCATATCGTGGACTCAGTTTTGGTCTCTGCTGTTGGCAGATTGGGCAATCAGCAGTGGCGGTAGCCAAATCAGCCTTGGTAAGTGGGAGTCCATGTTACTGAGCCCATGCACAACCTCCATCCCTGCCACCATGGCCACTTTGTTCATGAGCCCACTGAGCTATGACAAGAGTTGCTAGGGAAAAAGCATGGCTGGTTTCCACTCAACATGTCATCCTATCCACCTGATTGTTAAAGTCCTCCTCTGCTGAGTCCAACTTTTGGTGGGCATTCACATGAGACACAAATATCTCTACTCCCATGGCTGATTCAGAGAGATCTATCCACATGCCTCTTCCCCATACATGCATGTCACCAATATTCCAACCACATTCCTTCCAAGTCCCAGACCATCTGGCTAAGCCATTACCATAACCCATGAATCGTATACAATCTCACATCTGGCCATTTCTTATTCCATGCAAAGTGAACACCCATATGCATGGCTTGAAGTTCTGTCCATTGGGAGGATTTCCCTTTACCACTGTCTTTTAAGTAAATCCCAGAAAGGGACTGCAGTGCTGCTGCTGTCCACTTTCATGTGGTGCCTACATATCACACAGAACCATCTGTAAACCAGGCATGAGTTTTCTCTTCCTCAGTCAACTGATCATAAGGAACACCCCATGAGCCTATAGGTGCAGACTGGGAGAGGGAAGGTAATGTGACTGAAGTGGAGACCATAGGTATTTGTGCTACTTCCTCACACAACTTACTTGTGCCTTCAGGTCCTGGTGGATTCTGATCTCTGATAAACCACTTCCATTTAATGATGGAGTGCTGCTATGCACATCCAACTTTATGACTCTGTGGGTCAGGCAACACCCAGATCATGATGGGCAGCTCAGGATTCATGGTCACTTGGTGGCCCATGGTTAGGCATTCAGTCTCTACTAAAGCCCAGTAACAAGCCAAAAGCTGTTTCTCAAAAGAAGAGTAGCTATCTTCAGAGGATGGCAGGACTTTCTCCAAAATCCCAAGGGTCTGCATTGTGATTCCCAAGAGGGACCTGCCAAAGACTCCAAACAGCATCTCTCTCTACTACAGACACTTCAAGCACCATTGGATCAGCCAGGATATGGCCCAAGTGCCAGAGCAGCCTGCATGGCAGCCTGAACCTGTTGCAGGGCATTCTGTTGTTCTGGCCCCACTCAAAACTAGCAGCTTTCCAAGTCACTTGATAAACAGGCTGCAACCAACACATCCAAATGAGGGATGTGTTGCCTCCAAAATCCAAAAAGGCCCACCAGACATTGTGCATCCTTTTTAGTTGTGGAGGAAGCCAGATACAATAACTTATCCTTCACTTTAGCAGGAATATCTCAACATGCCCCATACCATTGGACCCCTAGAAATTTCACTGAGGTGGAAGGTGCCTGAATTTTTGTTGGGTTAATTTCCCAACCTCTAGCACACATATGTCTCACCAATAAGTCTAGAGTCATTGATACGTCTTCTTTACTAGGTCCAATCAGCATAATGTCATCAATATAATGGACCAGTGTGATGTCCTATGGAAGGGAAAGGTGATCAAGATACCTACAGACTAAATTATGACATAGTGCTGGGGAGTTGATATAAGCCTGAGGAAGCACTGTGGAAGTATACTCTTGGCATTGCCAGCTGAAGACAAACTGCTTCTGATGGTCCTTTGAAAATGGTATTGAGAAAAAGGCATTGGTCAGATCAATAGATGCATATCAAGTACCAGGAGATGTACTAATTTGCTCAAGCAATGAAACCACATCAGGAACAGCAGCTGCAATTGGAGTCACCACCAGATTAAGTTTAGGATAATCTATGATAATCTGGGTTTTGCACAGGCCAAATAGGCAAAGTAAATGGGGATGTGGTGGGAATCACCACCTCTGCATCCTTCAAGTCCTTGATGGTGGCAGTAGTCTTTGCAACCCCTCCAGAGATGTGGTATTGCTTTTGATTTACTATTTATGTAGGTAGAGGCAGTTCCAATGGCTTCCACTTGGCTTTTTCTGCCCTAATAGCCCTTACTCCACATGTCAGGGACCCATTGTGGGAATTCTGCCAATTGCTCAGTATATCTATTCCAATTATGCATTCTGGCACTGGGGAAATCACTACAGGATGTGTTTGAGGACCCACTGGAACCACTGTGAGATGCACCTTAGCTAAGACTCCATCAATAACTTAACCTCCATATGCCCCTACTCTGACTGGTGGGCAACAATGACACTTTGGGTCTCTTGGAATTAGTGTCAGTTCAGAGCCAGTGTCCAGTAATCCCTGGAAAGCCTGATTATTTCCTTTTCCCCAGTGAACAGTCACTCTCATAAAAGGCCTCAGATCCCTTTGTGGAAAGCTGGGAGAAAGATTGACATCATAAATTTTTGGCAATGTAGTGGGGTCCTTCCTCAAAGGGACCTGGCCTCCCCTTCATTCAAGGGGTTGTGGGTCTATAAAGTGACTCAAGTCTGGGAAGTGACTGAGAGGTCATGACTCTGTATTCTGGCGATTCAATCTAGGCTGCTGGTCACATGACCTAGAATTCTTCTGTCTATACAGATCATGTAAATATTTAGTAGGTTTGCCATCTATTTCACTACCAGGAAAACCATGACTAAGTAGCCAATGCCATAATTCCACATGAGCCAGAGTATTCTGATTACTGTTTCGACTCTGCTGTCCATTATGGTAACCATGCCCACCTTGCCTTTGTCAATTAACTGCTGCCACTTGGCCCCTACTCCCACGAGGTCCAATCAGCCTCATCATAGTTAAGTGTCTTAGTTCAATTAAGGCAGTTTCCACTGTCAAATCCTGCTTATATAAAATAACAATCACAGCAGTCTTCAAGGATGCTGACACTCCCCTCACAAATTTATTCCTCACTGGACTGGTGAAAGACATGTCTTCTGGACTCTTCATTTCTGGCTCTAGGGGTCTAATCTGATAAATACATTCTAAGAGGCCAACTTCCCTAAGCCTCTGGATACCTTCTTCTACATTATATCAAGGCAGGTCTGGATTTCCACTTGACTTAAGGTAGGCCACTGCATAATCCATGCTTCAGTAAACCAACCAAATAAACTATTAGATCCTTTCCTAACCTCTCAAGCTGAAACATTTCAGGAAAATTTGTACTTAGTAGGAATAAATCAATAAACTCAGACTGATCCAATGTTACATTCCTTGCACCATTATCCCACACCCTCAGTAGCCATTCCCATACATATTCTCCAGGTTTCTGTCTGTACATGTTAGCAAAATCAAGTAGATCTTTTCAGGTGTAGCATACCACCTCCTCAGTTACACTTTGTATTTCACCTTTTGGGGCTTGCTTGGATTTAACTTTAGTTATAGGTCTGTTGTTGTTGTTGTTGTTATGTGCCGTCGAGTCAACCCTGACTCATAGAGACCCCTCCTTGGGTTTCCGAGGCAGTATCACTACGGAAGTAGGATTGCCCAACCTTCCTTCCGAGGAGTGGATGGTGGGTTTGAACCGCCAGCCTTCTGGTTAGCAGTCAAGTGCCTTAGGCACTATGCTACCAGAGCTTCCAGTTATAGGTCTAGCAGCAACAATGGGTGGTAGGGGCAGTTCTTAAGAACATTCAGGAACGTCTTCCATGACCTCTGCCTCAGGCAATGACCCAGAAGAACAGTTGGGTTAATCCCATCAAACGGTGGAAGGGATAATGGTTTTACACTAATCCTTTCAGATGGGAGGAATTCAACAGAATTTACAGGCTCCATATCCTGATCTTCCTGACTATCTGCCCATATGTCCCCATTCCAGGTTTCAGGATCCCATTTTTCCCAATTAATGCCTTCACTTTAACTTCAGACACCATTCTGGGTTAGCAATTTAATTGGTGTTATAATTCAGCCACCCTTACAATAAGACTCTGGGTTTGGTTTTCGGCAATATCAGCTCTGTTACTAGAAGAAATAAGGCTTTCTCTCAGGGCACAACTGGAAACATTGAGGTCTTTTATGCAGCACCTAAACTGTGAATCAGCAGCCCTGAATTCATCTCTCTCTTTCACCACTTTGTCTAGTGTAAATAGGACTAACCAACCAGCTTCCTTAAACTCATGCTGACAAAATTCCAGAAAAGTATCAAATATTCGATCCCCCAGATCCTCACTTCTCAAAATTGCTAGTTTGCATGTTAATGTTGCCACCTCATGCCATGGATGAGCAGAGCCCTCTTTGCTAACAGAGGCAAGGTCACCAATGCCTTTATGATTAATCAAATTTGAGAACCAATTTAGGAGGCCCATCCTTATGATTTCGTCTCTCTAGACCCACTCCCAGTACCAAATGTGTTAGACTGGGTTCTCTAGAAAAGCAAAGCCAGTAAAGCTTATATAGGGAGAGACAGAAAGAAAAATTTAACTTAGGAAAATGGCTCACACACTAATAGAAGCTGGCACATCCCATGTTCTTGGATCAAACATCAAGCTGGAGGCTTTTCCCAACTCACGCAGCTGCAGGGGCTGAGGACCTCAAGGTTGGCAGTAGTATACTGGCTGTTGACTCCAATGAATGATGAATCCAAGGTCTCCAGGCTGAATGGTGGCTTGTTCACTCACGGACAGCTGGAGGCAGCACAACAGAATCCCGATCCACAGAAAAGTGTCTCTTTTCCCAGGATGTCCATAAATATACTAGAAGCAGGCCACACCCCTAGGGAAGCTCCCTTTTCAATGGATTGGCTGCTCAAAACATATACATCTGATCCCATCATGGGAATAACCCACATCACAATTGCTTAAACCACACAGAATTGTGTTCTAGCCAAGATGACACACAGCTCCAACTACCACATCTTTCTTATCATACTCTATGAGTGTCTTTGGCACAAGTATTTGTAAATTTTATGCTTCCCCACAGGTTCTTTTGTGAAAATGTGTTAATTGGTTCACTAATTTATTTATACCACCTTTTTTCAAAAAATTCACCACAATGCCTGTGGTGAATTTACCAACCCATGACCTAATAAACTTAATGGGTTTTCCAACTAAGTTCCTATTTCTGGTGCTAGGGATACTTCTAGACCACAGGACATTTAGAGATCTGAAACAATAGACACACTTGATCCTAATGACTACTCAAGCTAGGTTTCAACAAGTGTGCTAACTCTGATCTTTTTACATTCTAACGGTTAGAATGGCTCAAAGTTGAGACCTTGGACCTCTTTTCTTTTTTCACTCATTTTTAAGGTGAGATTTTGAAGTCCATGGCTTTAAATACTACCTTTATATTGCTTGTGACTCCCAAATACACATCTTCAATCTTGAACTTCAGACACATATCTTAATTGTCTGCTCAATAACTCCACTTGTATGTCCACAGGCATCATAACTTAACATGTCCAAAAATAAACTCTTGATTCCTGGCAATCAAAAATGGATTCTCATCCAGGGTTCTCTAATGAGCCATGGTGGAGCAATGGTTAAGGGCCTGGCTGATAACTCAAAGTTTAGCAGTTCAAATACACCCAGCAGCTCCTTGGGACAAACACCTGGTGATTTGCTCCTGTAAAAATTACTGCTGCTGCTGTTGTTGTTGTTGTTAGGTACCATCGAGTTGGTTCCAACTCATAGTGACCCTATGTACAACAAAACAAACAAGTGCATGGTCCTGCTCCATTCTCATAAATGTTGCTATGCTTGAGCCCACTGTTGCAGACAATGTGTCAATCAATCTCATTGAGGGTCTTCCTCTTTTTCACTGAATATTTACTTTACCAAGCTTGATGTCCTCCTCCTGGAACAGGTACTACTTGATAACATGTCCAAAGTATGTAAGACAAAGTCTTGCCATCCTTGCCTCTAGAGCATTCTAATGTACTTCTTCCAAGACAGACTTCTCTTGGCAGTCCATGGTATATTCAATATTCTTCACCAACACCGTAACTCAAAGGTATCACTTATTCCTTGGTTTTCCTTACTCATCATCCACTTTTTGTATGCATATTAGCTGAATGAACATAACATAGCTTCTGTCAGCTGCACCTTAGTCCTCAAAGAGATATATTTTCTCTTTAACACTTTAAAGAGATCTTTCACAGCAGATTTGCCCAACACAATACATCATGCTGCTTCCATTGGCTTTGATTGCGGATCCAAGTAAAATGAATTCTTTGACAATTTCAGTCTTTTCTCCATTTATCATGACATTGCTTTATTTGTCCAGTTGTGAGGATTTTTGTTTTCTTTGTGTTAAAGTGCAATCCCTACTGAAGGATGTAGTTTTTGATGTTCATCAGTAAGTACTTTCAGTCCTCTTCGTGGTCAGCCAGAAATGTAGTATCATCTGCAATACTGAAGGTTGTTAATATGTCTCCCTCCAATCTTAATGCCATGTTGTTCTTCTTCATATAGTACTGCTTGTTGGATTATTTGCTGAGCATACATGTTGAATAAGTATGACCACAGGATACAACCCTGACACACAACCCTTCCTGATTTTAAAACATGCAGCATTTCCTTCTTAGGCAGGAACAACTGCCTCTTGGTCTATGGACAGATTCCACATGAACACAATTAAATGTTTTGGAATCCCCATTCTTTGCAATGTTATCCATAATTTGGTATGACCCACACAGTCAAATGCCTTTGCATAGTCAATAAAACATAGGTAAACATCTTTCTGGTTGTGGAATAGTAAATTGCCTGGTATGGCTTTTCTAGCCATAAGTCTTTGCAAACTCCATGGTGGAATTTGCTGTGAGCAACTGAGGAGCCCCTGATTGTAAAAGTAATTCACCTGGGGTATTTCTGTTGGGTGTGGCACAAAGTACTGTTCTGGGAAGTTTGCTCGCTCTCAGGTGCTTGGAATTCTGATGTTATGATTGGCTAGTGTGGCCACTCTGCCATGCTCAAAAGGAGGCCTCCTAGAGGCAGAAGTCTCTCCCTGACTGCTGGCTGAGGAGGACGTGCTGCTGAGAGAAACACGCTCCTGAGAGAAACACGCCCGAGAGACATGCACTGCTGGGAAAGAGACACAAGAGACACACATTGCTCAAAGAGACACCAAGGGACACACACTGCTGGGAGAGAGACTGAGAGAGACTGTTGGCTGAGAAATGGTAGGCTGAGACTGAGCATTTTTTCCTGCACTTGAATTGTAGCCTGGTGCTTCCCTAATAAACCCCATAATCTGCGAGTTCTGTGTGGCCACTGCAGTGAATTATAGAACCCAGTAGAAAGGTGGTGAGTACTGTGGGAGGAACGGTTGGTGTTAGGGTTGGTGAAAGGGCTGGAGGGAGGCAGCATGTCTGGCTTCGCAGGAATAGGCCTTGGGCTACTGATGGTGATTCTGTCTTCCTCTTGTGTGGTTAGAGGAGGCCAGAAGATGTGGCCTTCCTGCCCATTTGGCACTGGTATCCTCTGCTTTCAGCTAAGATCATATGACATCAGCAATAATACCCTTTATTCCACGTCCTCTTCTGAATCCAGCTTGAATTTCTGGCAGTTCCCTGTCAATGTACTGCTACAACCATTTTTGAATTATCATCAGCAAAATTTTACTTGTATGTGATATTAATCATATTGTTCAATTAATTTCAGCATTCCCTTGAATCACATTCTTTGAAATGCCCACAAATATCGATCTTTTCCAGTCAGTTGGCCAAGTAGCTGTCTTCCAAATTTCTTGGCATAGAGGAGTGAGCATCTCCAGTACCTCTGTTTATTGAAATATCCCAATCTGTATTTTGTCAATTCCTGGAGCTGTGTTTTGCAACAATGCCTTCAGTGCAGCTTAGACTTCTAACTTTAACATTATCAGTTCTTGATCATATGCTTCTTCCTGAAATGACTGAATGTTGACTCATTCTTTTTGATGCAGTGACTCTATTCCCTCCATTTTCTTTTGATGCTTACTGCATCGGTCAATACTTTGCATAGAATCCTTCCATATTGCAACATGAGGCTTGAATTTCTTTTTCAGTTTTGCAGCTTGAGAAATGCTGAGTGTGTTCTTCCACTTTGCTTTTCAAACTCCAGTCATTACACATTTCATTAAAATACTCTATTCCATCTTCTCAAGCTGCCCTTTCAAATCTTCTGTTTAGGTCTTCTACTTCATGACTCTCTCCTTTAACTTTAGCTACTTTACTTTCAAGAATAACTCTCTTCTGATATTACATATTTGACTTTTTTTCTTTCTTCTGTTTTTAACGACATTTTGCTTTCTTCATGTATGTCATCCAATGTCATTCCACAATTCACCTGGTCTTCAGTCATTAGTGTTCAGTGTATCCAATCTATTTTTGAGATAGTCACTAAGTTCAGGTGGGATATACTCAAGGTTGGCTCCCAAGGACTTGTTTGAATTTCCTTCATCTTCAATTTGAATTTGAAGTGAGCAATTGACCATCTGTTCCACAGTCAGCCCCTGTCCTTAGTCTGAGTGATGATACTGAGCTTCCATTGTCTCTTTCCACAGATTTAGATTTAGCCAAGCTGAGTCTTATGTGTTCCAGTTGATGAAGTCCACATGTATGCCTGCTGTTTATGCTGTTGAAAAGGTATTTGCAGTGAATGAGTCCTTAGTCTCACAAAATTTTATCGTGCAATTTACAGTGTCATTTCAATCATCAATGCCATATTTTTTTGCTTTCAAATCATAAGTAATTATCTTGACTGCATGTTTGATCAACTTCAGATAGCAGAAGTTGGTAAAAATCTTCAAGATTTTCATCTTTGGAATTAGTGGTTGGTACATAGATTTGAATAGTAAGTGATATTAACTGGTTTCCAGTTGTCAGTTTATCATAGTGTGGTGGTTTGTGTGATGCTGTGCCACCAATATTTCAAACACCAGTGGGCCACTCATGGTGGACAGGTTTCAGTGGAGCTTCCAGACTAAGACAGACTCGGAAGAAGGAAGGGGCTATCCACTACTCAAAGAATTGGCCAGTGAAAACCTTATCAGTAGCAGTGAAAAACTGTCTGATATATTACTGGAAAGCTTTATAAGTAGCCCTGAAACATTGTCCAAGATAGTGCCAGAAGATGAGTCCTTCAGGTTGGAAGGCACTCAAGGTATGACTGGAGAAGAGCTGTCTCCACAGAATAGTTGTTGTTGTTGTTAGGTGCCATCGAGTCATTTTTGATTCATAGCAACCCCATGCACAGCAGAATGAAGCACCACCCAATCCCGTGCCAGCTCCATGATCCTGGCTATACTTGAGCTCATCATTACAGCCACCATGTCAATCCATCTCATTGAAGGCCTTTCCCTCTTCCGTTGACCCTCCACCGTACCAAGCATGACATCTTTCTCCAGGGAATGGTCCCTTCTGACAACATGACCAAAGTAGATGAGACGTATTCTGGCCATTCTAGCTTCCAAGGACCATTTCAGCTGAACTTCCTCCAGGACAGATCTGTTAGTTCTTTTAGCAGTCCATGGATCTCTCAGCATTCTTTGCCAGCACACAACTCAAAAGCATCAGCTCTTCTTTGGTCTTCCTTATTCATTGTCCAGCTCTCACATGCATAGAGGTGATTGGAAATATCATGGCTTGTGTAAGGCACACCTTAGTCCTCAAGGAGACATCCTTGCTCCTCAGCACTTGAAATACTTCCTTCATAGCTGACCTTCCCAGTGCTACATGTCGTCTAATGTCCTGAACGTTGCTTCCATTGGTGTCAAATGTAGAACCAAGCAACATGAATTCTTTGACAAACTTAAGCTTTTCTCCATTTTTCATGATGCTACTTATTGGTCCAGTTGTGAGGGTTTTTGTTTTCTTTATATTGAGATGTAATCCATACTACAGACTGTATTCTTCAATCTTCATCAGCAAGTGCCTCAAGTCATCCTCACATTCAGCAACCAAAGTTGTATCATCAGTGTATCTCAGGTTGTTAATGATTCTTCCTCCAATCCTGATGCCATGTGTGTTAGACTGGGTTCTCTAGAGAAACAAAACCAGTAAAGCTTATATATATAGACAGAGAGAGAGAGAGAGAGATAGATTTATCTTATGAAATTGGCTCACACACTTATAGAAGCTGGCAAGTCCAAAGTTCCTGGATCAAACGTCAGGCTGGAGGCTCTACCTGACTCTTGCAGCTGTAGGGGCTGAGGAGCTCAGAGCTGGCAGGCAGTACACCGGCTGTTGCCTCCAACGAATGATGAATCAAAGATCTCTAGGCTGAATGGTGGATTGTTCACTCATGGACAGCATGAGGCAGCACAAGAGAATCCTGATCCACAGAAGAATGTCTCCTCTCCCACGATGTCCACAAATATACTGGAAGCAGGCCACACCCCTAGGGAAACTCCCTTTCAACAGATTGACCACTCAAAACATAGTCATCTGATCCCATCATGGGAACAACACCACCACAACAGCTCAAACCACAGAGAATTGTGGTCCAGCTAAGTTGACACACAGCTCCAACTATCACACCATGTTTTTCTTCATATAGCCCAGCTTCTCGGATTATTTGCTCAGCATATAGATTGAGTAAGTATGGGGGAAGGATACAACCCTGACGTACTCCCTTCTTGATTTTAAACCATGTAGTGTCCCCCTGTTCTGTTCAAATGACAGCCTCCTTGTTAAGGTACAGGTTCCTCATGAGTACAGTCAACTGTTTGGGAATTCCCATTCTTCTCAATGTTATCCATAATTTGTCATGATCTACACAGTCAAATTCCTTTGCATAGTTAATAAACACAAGTAAACATCTTTCTGGTATTCATTACTTTGAGCCAAGATCCATCTGACAGCAGCTATGATATCCCTTGTTCCATGTCCTCTTCTGAATCTAGCTTGCACCTCTGGCAGTTCTCTGTCAATATAGTACTGCAACCGCTTTTGAATTATCTTCAGTAAGATCTTACTTGCATGCGATATTAATGATATTGTTCGATACTTTCCACATTCTGTGGGATCACCTTTCTTTGGAATGGGTACAATTATGGATCTCTTCCAGTCAGTTGGCCAGGTAGCTGTCTTCCAAATCTCTTGGCATAACCAAGTGAGTGCCTCCAGT
>NW_006921633.1:15878474-15882719 GCF_000298275.1 Orycteropus afer afer
GGAGGTCTCAAAAGCTTTACCTTATCCATATGAGTAAGGCTGGTTTTACTTT
Organism: Orycteropus afer afer; assembly: GCF_000298275.1. Classification (NCBI taxonomy): domain Eukaryota; kingdom Metazoa; phylum Chordata; class Mammalia; order Tubulidentata; family Orycteropodidae; genus Orycteropus; species Orycteropus afer. The sequence goes on from NW_006921633.1 coordinate 15,878,527, forward strand.
GATAATGCAGCTCTTGCCCAGTCCTGTTTTGAGAGCTTTCTAACCTAAGTGACTCATCTTCCTCCTCTGTATTGGACAATGTTTCTGGACTATTCATAAATTTGCACAGTAATGTATCAGACAGTGTTTTTCTGCTATTCATAAAGTTTTCCCTGACCCATTCTTTGAGAAATAGATGGCCTCTTCCTTCCTAGTCTGTCTCAGTCTGAAAGCCGGGCTGAAACCTGTGCACCATGTGCACCCCACTGAGTTTGAAACACTAGCGGCACAGCCTCAGGGCTCACTGCAGCATGTCACCATGGTAGGACAAACCAACAGACAAGTTTGTCTCCCTTAGCTGTTGGAAACCTCTCCAACCACCCTTACCTGGATCCCTGCAGCTGACTCCTTGCTCTGATCCAGTCCCCTTGGCCTTTTCTGTCCTTTCCCTGCTTTTCCTACCCTGCTGCTTGTGGAGCTTGGTCTGGGTTCCCTCTCCTCACCTGGATCCCTGCGGTTGATTTCTCAGAGTAGAGCTGACCTTAATCATGTGGATGAGGTAAAGCTTTCAGGACCTCCATTTGCTGATGTGGCACTACTCAAAATGAGATGAAACAGCTGTAAACATCCATTAATAATTGGAACATGGAATGTACAAAAAGTGAATCTAGGGAAATTGAGAGTTGTCAAAAATGAAACTGAATGCATAAATATCAATAACCCAGGCATTAGTGTGCTGAAATGGACCAGTTTTGGCCATTTTCAATCAGACAACCAAATGATCTACTATGCCGGGAATGACAAATTCAACAGGAACAATGAGGGATTCATCATCACAAAGAATGCTATCAGTGATAGGATAATATGTATATGCCTACAAGGAAGACCAGTTAATACTACTATTATTCAAATTTATGTACCAACCACCAAAGCCAAAGATGAGGAAAATTAAGGTTTTTACCACCTTCTACAGTCTGAAATGGGCCAAACATGCAATCAAGATGTGTTGATTATTACTGGTGATTGGAATGTAAATGTTGAAAACAATGAAGAATCATTGGTAGTTGGAAAATATGGCCTTGGTGATAGAAATGACCCCGCAGAAGGCATGATAGAATTTTGCAAAACCAACAACTTATTCATTGCAAATACCTTTATCATAGCTTAAAGGGTGGCCATATGTGTGGACCTTGCCAGATGGGATACACAGAAATCAGATCAACTAAATCTGTGGAAAGACGTGATGGAGAAGTTCAATATTGTCAGCCAAAACAAGGCCAGGAGCTGACTGTGGAACAGACCATCAATGCTCATATGCATGTTCAAGGTGAAGCTGAAGACAATTAAAACAAGTCCACAAGAGCCAAAATATGACCTACATTCCACCCCACCTGAATTTAGAGACCATCTAAAAATAGAGTTGATACCTTAAGCATGAATGACTGAAAACCAGAGAAACTACGGGATGACATCAAGAACATCATCCATGAAGGAAGCAAAAGGTCATTAAAAAGACAGGAAAGGAAGAAAAGACCAAAATGGATGTCAGAAGGGACTCTGAAACTTGCTGTTCAACAGAGAGTAGGTAAAGCAAATGAAAGAAAGGACAAGATAAAAGAGATGAATGGAAGATTTCAAAGAGGAGCTCAAGAAGATAAAGTCAATTATTATAAGGATATGTGCAAAGACTGGGAGTTAGAAAACCAGAAGGGCAGAATACACTCATCATTTCTCAAGCTGAAAGAAATGGAGAAAAAATTCAAGCCTCAAGTTGCAATATTGAAAGACTCTATGGACAAATTACTGAATGATGTAGGAAACATCAAAAGAAGATGGAAGGCATACAGAGTCACTGTACCAAAAAGAACTGGTTGATGTTCATCTGTTTCAAGAGGTGGCATATGATCAAGAACCAATGGTATTGCAGGAAGAAGTCCAAGCTGCACTGCAGGAATTGGTGAAAACAAGGCTCCAGGAATTGATGGAATTCCCATTGAGATGTTTCAAGAAACAGATGTCACACTGGAGGCACTTATTCATCTATGCCACAAAATGTGGAAGACAGCCACCTAGTCAACTGAGTGTAAGAGATCCATATTTGTGCCCATTCCAAAGAAACGTGATCCAACAGAATGTGGAAATTATCAAACAATATTATTAATATTACATGCAAGTAAAATGTTGCTGAAGATTATTCAAAAAATGTTGCAGCACTATGTTGACTGAGAACTTCCAGAAATGCAAGCTGGATTCAGAAGAGGACATTGAACAAGGGATATCACATGGATCTTGCCTGAAAGCAAAGACTACCAGAAGGATGTTTACTTGTGTTTTATTGACTACACAAAAACATTCGATTGTGTGGATCATAACAAATTATGGACAACATTGAGAAGAATAGGAATTCCAGAACATTTAACTGTACTCATGAGTAACCTGTATATAGACCAGGAGGGTGTTGTTCAAACAGAACAAGGGGATACTGCATGGTTTAAAAACAGGAAGGGAGTTCACAGGGTTGTATCCTTTCATCATACTTATTAAATCTGTATGCTAAGCAAATATGCCATGTAGGCCATATGGATATTATCCTATCACTGACAGCATTGTATTTCAAGATAGATCTTGAAATATTCTGACAATGAATGCAATACCATTCCTCTTCAGTTTGTCATTCTTGACTAAGTAGATCATATGATTATCCAATTCAAAATGGCCAATACCAGTCCATTTACCTAATGCCTAGAATATCAATCTTTATGCATTCCATTTTAGACAACTTCCAACTTTTCTTCACACATTCCTTGTTCTGATTATTAATGAATGTTTGAAGCTGTTTCTTTTCATTTTGATTCATGCCACATCAGCAGATGAAGCTCCCAAAAGCTTTACTCCATCCATGTCATCAAGGTTGATTCTACTTTGAGGAAGCAGCTTTTCTCCAGTTGTTTTGTTTGTTTTTAAATTATTCTTTTTATCTTCCTCCTTTCTTCTTCTTCTTCCTTTTTTTCTCTTTTCCATCCCTGGTTCTTATTATTTTCTTTCTTTTTTTCTCTTCCTTTTAGCTGGCTCCATTTGTTTACTTTCCTTTCATTCTTCCCATCCCTTGTTTTTCCTTTTGCAGTTTTCCCATTTTTTTCCTTACTATTCTTTTGCTCTTGCCTTTTCACTCATTCCTCCCTCCCCAGATATTTGTGGCCTTTTTTTTTTTTTCCTTTTTTTCTCATTATCTTTATTCTTTTTAAATTTATTTTGAAATGTTTTCTTCTTCTTTATTGCATTTCCTTTTTTTTTTTTTGCAATTGTTCCTGTTTATGTAGTTTGAGTTTTTTGTTCTCTTGTTTTTACAGTTTTTGTGGTTTTTTATTTTTATTTTTTTATCTGAGTGAAAGCAGCTGTTCCCATAGAACCCAACCATACCCGCATTTCATGCAGCCCAACATACTGAGGGCCAGCACATGATTTTGCATCAACTGACCAACAACAGACAGTGGCCAATACCAGCTCAACTCACTCTCAATTACTCTTGATGAACAGCTAATGGAGATTGGTGCACAAACTCCCATTATCTATCACACTCACCAGAAAACAGATGGTGAGTGCCTAAGTGCTAACAACTAGTAAATACAGGAGCAAGATACCCTGCTCACACAGATATATCACAACAAAATAAAGGGAAAAAAATTTTGAGCTATATCACACCAATATGGGACCTCTGATGGTACAAACATAAATACCACACCACCACAATGTTTTGGAGACAACAGACTATCACAGTTCACACAAAGAAGGAAAATAAAGTAATAGAAACAAGAGACCAGGAAACAAACCAAGAAAACTTCCCTGATGACAAGCAGCATTGGAACTCCCTAATAAGGAATTCAAAAGAATTATATTTGGGTCTCTTTTACAGATTGGAGACAAATCAGGGTAAACACTGACAACATCAAGGAAAACGATAAAATGAAGGAAAACACAGAAATAACATTAGAACAATTTAGAAAAACAATACAAGAATAAATTGACAAAATGAACAAAAAATTAGAAATGATATAAAAAACAACAAATAGAAATCCAAAAGATTAACACCAAGATTTCAGAAATAGGTAACACATTGAATGGGTGCAGTGTAGTAAATTACTTTGTGTGGCTTTTCTACCCATAAGTCTTTGTAAACTCCAAGGTGGGATTTGCTATGAGCAACTGAGGAGCTC
>NW_006921633.1:15883127-15894658 GCF_000298275.1 Orycteropus afer afer
CTTCCCTAATAAACCCCGTAATCCTTGAGTTCTGTGTGGCCATTGCAGTGAATTATCGAACCCAGGAGAGAGGTGGTGGGTGCTTTGGGAGGAACGGTTGGTGAAAGGGCTGGAGGGAGGCAGCATGTCTGGCCTTGTAGGAATAGGCGTTGGGTTACTGCTGGTAATCCTGCCTTCCTCTTGTGAGATTAGAGAAGTCAGAACATGTGGCCTCCTTGCCATTTTTGCAACGGGTAAAGGAGTAAAATTCAATCAATAGAAGACAGAATTGATGAGACTGAAGATAAATACCTCAATGTTACTTTGTTAAGGGACTTAAAAAAAAAAAAAAAGATCAAACAAAAGGAAGAGAACCTAAAATTCATTTGGTATATCATCAAAAGGAATAACCTAGGTGTAATCAGAATTCCAGAATAGGAAGAAACAAATAAAACCAAAGGAAATTTTTGAAGATTTGTTGGAAGAACATTTCCGACATGATGAAAGATGAGAATATATCCATTCATAGAATTTCAATGAACCCCAAACAGGAAAGAACCCAAAAGAAAATCACCTAGATGTATCATAATGAAACACCAAAACGAAAGACAAAGAATCCTCAAACCAGCATGGGAAAAACAAAAAGCTACCTACAAAAGGTAACCAATAAGACTAAGCTGATTTCTCAGTAGAAGCTATGAAGGCAAGAAGGCAATGGGATGATGTATATATAACCCTGAATGAAATAAATGTCCAACCAAGAATTATATACCCAGCAAAATTGTCCCTCAAATATGATGGTGAAATTAGGACATGTCCAGATAAGCAGAAGTTTAGGGAATTTGTTAAAACCAGAACAACCTCAAAAGAGATACTAAAGGGAGTCCTTCAGACAAAGAACCAATAGCAGCAAACAACAACTGATAATTAACACAGGATGACATAACCCAGAAACCAACCCAGTTATAGAAGTATCCAAAATATAATAAGCTTACAAGACTGAAAATAGGGAACCAGAGATATCAATTGGCAAATGAGGACAACTACAAACCAAAAAGAGGGAATAAACAATGTAAGTATAGAACTTCCAAATAGTGAAGAAGTCAAGATAATTGTGAGATAGAACAGACTGTTTTAAACTTCTGGAGAAAATAATAAATCTCAGGGTAAGTTCAAAGAAAAATTATAAACCTTCACATCAAAATACAAAAGAGGACAAGCACAAATATTTGTTGTTGTTGTTGTTATGTGCCGTTGAGTCAGACCCAACTCATAGCGACCCCTCCCTTGTGTTTCCGAGGCAGTATCACTATGGAAGTAGACTGCCCCATCTTCCTTCTGAGGAGTGGCTGATGGGTTTGAACCACCAGCCTTCTGGTTAGCAGTCAAGTGCCTTAGACACTATGCTACCAGAGCTCCTACAAATATTTAGTGAATAATAAAACAACAGCAACAAAGGAGATGATAACATGATTCATAAACAAAATGAGCTCAGCACAGAAAATTATATGTAACTAAGAAATCAGCAACACCATGAGATAACATGTAACAAAAAGACACCAATAAATTTATACTTGTTGATAATTACACTGAATGAAAATAAATTAAATGTACCATTCAAGAGACAGAGAGTCGCAGGCTGGATAAGAAAACATGACCCATCAATATGCTGTCTTTGAGACTCACTTTAACACAAAGACAAAAATAGACTAAAAATCAAAGGTTGGAAAAATATATACCAAGCAAATGGCAACCAAAAAAGGGCAAGAATGACAACAGAAAAAGAATAAACACACAGCAACTGAATAACAAATTCATGCATGCCTGGTAGGCAAACCCTCCTCAAAAATGACTGGGTAACAGAAGAAATAAAAAATGAATAAAGAAACTCCTTGAATTAAACAAGAAGGAAAACACAAAATACAAAAGTCTTTCTGGTAAAACAGACTTTAAGACAGAAACAACCATGAGAAACACATTATATAATAATTAAAGGATCAACTGAACAACAGTACATAATCATAATAAATATCTATGCACCCAATGAAATAACCTTAAAATACATAGAGCAGACTTTAAGAGAATTGAAAAGACAAATAGATGTCATAGTAGGAGATTTTAACATACCACTTTCCATAAGAGATAGAACAACTAGAAAGAAACTCAATAAATATGCAGAAGAACTAAATAATACAATCAACCAACTTGACCTTATAGACATCTACAGAGCACTTCACCCTACAACAGCACAATATACATTCCTTTCAACTGCACATGGAACATTCTCCAGGATAGACCATGATAGGCTACCGAGCCAGCCTCGATTACTTTAAAAACACTGCAATACTGCAAAGCATCTTCTCAGATCACAATGCTATAAAATTAAAAATCAACACCAGGAAGACGAATAGAAAAAGAGTAAACACATGGCAACTGAATAACAAAAATCTTTGGGACACAGCAAAAGCCGTGATCAGAGGGCAATTTACAGCAAAAAATGCACAAAAAAGAAAAAAGAGCCAAAGTCAATACCTTAACCCAATATCTTTAACAATTAGAAAAAGAGCAGCCAAAAAAAAAAAAAAAGCCTACACATAATGTACTACACAAAAACATTGTTCCACATTCTACTTTGGTGCATAGCAACTATGATCTTAAAAGCTTGCAAGCAGCCATCTAGATGCAATGATGGGTCTCTCCTCCTCCAGAGCAAAGATGAAGTAAACTAAACTAAAGACATGTGGAAACAATTAGTCCAATGGACTGGTCCACCATGCAATCCCCAGCCTGTATTACTATGAGACCAGAAGAACTAGATGGTACCCGGCTACCACTGTCAACTACTCAGTGGGGGTTCTATGTAGGAGATCCTGGATGGAGTGGGAAAACAATGTGGAACAAAACTCAAAATCATAAAAAAAAAAAAAGAAAGGACCAAGTTTGCTGATCTGATGGAGCCTGGTGGAACCACTGAGACTATGACCCCTAGCTGCCCTTCCTGGAATTGAACCCACTCCTGTGGCTTCCAGACAAACAAAAGACAGCCATATGAGCTGAACATTTACATAAGGTAAATACACTCCTTGGAGAGATCAATCATGGGAGAATAGAAGGACTATGTATGTACAGGGAGACAGCCTGGGGGACAGAAGTAAATGGGAGGGAAGGACACAGGGAAACTATGGGGAAGAAGTGGGAAGAGAGCTGTTGCATTGTGGGAAATTGCAGTCAATGTCATGAGACAAAGTGTATGTGAACTGCTGTATGGAAAATGAATTTGCTCTGTAAACTTTCACCCAAATCACAATAAAAATTAAAAAAAAAAAAAACCCTACAGTCACAAGAAAAGAAAGCATAAAAAGATAATAGAAAAAAATCAACAAGAATAGAAGTTGGTTCTTTCAAAAGAAGATGGAAGGAATACACAGAGTCACTGTACCAAAAAGAACTGGTCAATGTTCATCTATTTCAGGAGATGGCATATGTTCAAGAACCAATGGTATTGAGGGAAGAGGACAAAGCTGCGCTGAGGGAATTGGCAAAGAACAAGGCTCCAGAAATTGATGAAATACCCATTGAGATGTTTCAACATACATATGCCCTGCTGAAGGCATTCACTCAGTTATGCCAAGAGATTTGGAAGACAGCTACCTGGCCAACTAACTGGAAGAGATCCATATTTGTACCCACTCCAAAGAAAAGTGATCCCACAGAATGTGGAAATAATTGAACAATATCATTAATATCACAGGCAAGTAAAATCTTACTGGAAACTATAAGAGACCTACAAAAATGGAAGAATGTATCATGCTCGTGATTAAGAACATTGAACATTGTGAAAATGTCAATACTACCCAAAGCTATCTATACATTCAATGCATTCCTGATCCAGATTCCATCAACATTCTTTAACAACATGGAAAAACCAATCACTAAGTTTATATGGAAAGAAAAGAGACCTCAGATAAGCAAAGACTGCCAATGAAGAAGAACAAAGAGGTCTTACATTCCCAGATCTCAAAACCTACTATACAGCCATAGTTGTCAGAACAGCCTGGTAGTGGTAGAACAGCACACACATAGACCAGTGGAACAGAATTGAAAGCCCTCAAATAAATCCACTGACCTATGGTCAGCTGATCTTTGGCAAAGGGCCAAAATCCATTAAATGGGGGGAAATATAGTCTCTTTCACAAATGGTGCTGGCAAAACTGGATATCCATTTGCAGAAAAATGAAACAAGAGCCATACTTCACCAAATACAGAAAAACTAGCTCAAGATGGATTGAAGACTTAAATGTGGAGCCTAAAACTATAAAGTTCATCAAAGAAAAAACAGGGGCAAACTTAGGGGCTCTAATTTATGGCATAAATAGACTATCAAGCATAACCCAAAATGCACAAACAGCAGAAGATAAACTAGAAGTTTGGGTTCTTCTAAAAATTAAATCCTTATGTGCATCGAAAGACTTAACCAAAAGAGTAAAAGGACCACCTACATAATGGGAAAAAAAATATTCAGCAATGACATATCAGACAAAGGACTTATCTCTAAAATTTACAGAAAACTCCAACACCTTAACTTCAAAAAGACAAACAATCCAATTAAAAAATGGACAGACACAAACCGACACTTCACCAAAGAAGACATTCAGGTGGCCAACAAATACATGAAGAAATGTTCACCATCATTAGCCATTAGTGATACAAATCAAAACAACGAGATACCGTCTCACCCCAGCACTAATAGCAAAGATCAACAAGACAGAAAATAATAAATGCTGGCAAGGATATGAAGAGATTGGGACTCCCCTACACTGCTGGTGGGACTGTACAATGATACCACCACAGTGGAAATAGGTATGATGATTCCTGAAAAATTTAGAAATAGAAATACCATTTGATTTAGCAATCCCATTACTAGGTATACATCCTAAAGAAGTGAGAGCCAGGACACAAACAGATACATGCACACCCATGTTCACTGCAGCACTATTCACAACAGCAAAGAGATGGAAACAACCAAAGTCCCCTTCAACAGAAGAATGGATAACCAAACAATGTACACACATAATGGAATACTACACAACACTAAAGAATAACATAGAATCTACGAAACACCACATAACATCAATGAACTTGGAGGGCATTATGCTCAATCACAGAAGTACACATACTGTATTAGTCTACAACTGTAAAAAGTCAAGGAACAGTTTATACATGGAAGGAAACCTTCTTTGTTGGTTACTAGGGATGGGAGGGAGTGGGGGGAAATTCCTAAATAGGTTGGGGGGGAAAATATATATATATATATATATATATGTACATATACACACACCAAAGATTATTAGTGGTTACCAGAGGTAGGAGGGAGCAGAAAAGGGAAGCTTTTGTTTGGGGGGCAGCGAGTTTATGCTAATGGTCTAATGGTGATGGAATATTTTAGAAAAGGATAGCAATATGGTGGCACAACATGAAAAATGTTATCAATGCCCCTGAGCTACAAACGTGGAAGTTGTTATGTTGACAAATGTCTTGTTGTATATGTTTTCACCACAATGAAAGTAAAAAAAAAAAAAAATCAAGGAAAGATTTACATATGGAAAGAAACTTTCTTTATTGGTTACCAGGGATGGGAGGGGAGGGGAAGGAAAACTGCTAGATAGATAAGAGACAATTATTGATTTGAGTGAAGGGAATGGTGATATACCAAAAAAGAACGACCAACACAGTAACACTAAGGAAAAGGAAGACACAGAGAGGTGCATGGGAGGTACAGACAACAAAGTACACAATACTGCATTATCAGTAATAACAAATGTTAATCTATGGGTATAGACATAGGTAGACAGGCTGAATGATAAGCTATGTCTAGACAAAAGGGAACATAATCATGACCATATATAAGTCTGGCAGACAAGATTTGCACATATGTATTTGTATGTGCTTAAGAATGGCCATGTAAACAGAACAGGGGGCAGAGTTATGATAACTTCTTAGCCACAGCCAAACACCCTGAGGGAGAGAGTTGTTGAGCCTGTGGGCTCAGGACCATGGTCACAAAAGACATCAAGCTCAATTGGCAATAACATACTACACAAAAACAATGTTTTACATCCTACTTTGGTGAGTAGCAACTGGGGTCTTAAAAGCTTGCAAACAGCCACTTGGATGGATGCGACAATTGGTCTCTCCTGGTCCGGAGCAAAGAAAACCAAAGACACATGAAAACAATTAGTCCAAGGGACTATTGGACCATCCAAACTTCAGCCTACCTGGCCCTGAGAGCAGAAGAACTAGATGGTCGCTGGCCACCACTGTCAACCACTCAGAAAGGGATCAGTGCAAGAGATCCTGGACAGAGTGGGAGAAAAATGTGGAACAAAATACAAAAATCATTAAAAAAAAAAAAAAAAGACCCGACTTACTGGTTTGATAGAGACTGGTGAAGCCCCTGAGACTGTGGCCTCTAGTCACCCTTCAGGCTTGGAATTAAACTCACTCCTGTGGCTTCCAGCCAAACAATGAACAGACATATAAGGTGAACATTTATATCTGGTAGGTATACTCCTTAGAATAATCAATCATGGGAGATCAGAAGGACAGTATTTGCACAGGGAGCTAGCTCAGAAGCCAGGAATGTATAGGGAAGAAGGACAAGGGTAACCACAGGGAGAAGTGGGAAAAGAGCTGTTACATTATGGGGATTGCAATCAATGCCATGAACCAAAATGTATATGAACTGCTGTATGGAAAAGGTAAACTTTCACTCAAATCACAATTCAAAAAAAAAAAAAAATGAACAGAGAGAAATACCAGATACTAAATTACTTTAGAGTAATATTTTACAATTTACAAAGGACTCTTATACACTATAATCTATGCAACATGCCAATACAGCTGTGGTACATAATAAGTACTCAAAATAATAATAATAATGCTAACCCTTACACTAATTCATAATCAGAACAGTAAAGCAACTAACCAAAGGTCACATTAAAAAAAAAAGAAAAGAAAAGTTGCCCTTGAGTGTCCTCTTACTCCTGGCAACCCCATGTGTGTCAGAGTAAAACTGTGCATCAAAGAGTTTTCAGTGGTTGATTTTTAGAAAGTAGATCATCAGGCCTTCTGATGCACCTCTGGGAGGAATTGAATCTCCAACTTTTCAGTTAGGATCTGAAAGCATTAATCATTTGCATCACCCAGAGACTCCAAAGGTCTCATAATTAGTGGGAAATGAAGACAAGTCTACTAATGGCAAATCCTATGCTATTTTGGGAGCTCTGGTAGCATAGCGGCTAAGGCACTTGACTGCTAACCAGAAGGCTGGCGGTTCAAACCCACCAGCCACTCCTTGGAAGGAAGGTTGGGCAATCCTACTCCTGTAGTGATACTGCCTCGGAAACCCAAGAAGGGGTCGCTATGAGTCAGGGCTGACTCGATGGCACATAACAACAACAACAACAATGCTATTTTACCTACAACTGAAGAACTTACATCTTGCTTTTTCAGTTAACTTCCATGCAATACCCCATTGTGGTTTTCCTTTCTCTAGCTCCTTCTTACTCTCCCACTAAACCAGTAGTTCTCAGTCAGAGGTGTTTCTGGCCCTTAGAGACATTTGGCAATGTCTGGAGACACTTGGCTGTTACAACCCCTATACATTAGTCACCTCCACACAGGCTCACCTCAAGAGAGTGCTTGTTATTGACTTGCAGTGGTGGTGAAGGTGTTTTCCATGTTTCTATCATGCAGATTTGGGTGACCCTTCAAATTCTAAGCAACACTTTTCTCATATAAAGAAAGAGTAATATGATTAGCTTCCTCTCTTATGTATGACTATCGGTCAGGTATCTCATTTGGAGTAGGGGTCAGTACATGGTCCAGATCAGGATCCCCAAGGAATCTGTTCACTGTGTCTCCAGCCAAGTTCAGGGTGATGACACTAATGACTAATGCCAGTTGTTAAGACAGAAAGAGCCTCAGGGCAAGTCAGAACTACCTTAGCTTGATAGAAATATCCTGTAAGAACACCTCCTTGCTTTTATTCTAATTATATGCTCACCAATCAACCTTCTTATCTATAATTTAGTCTCTTGAGTAATTCACCCATTAGGTGGGAATGCCCCAAGCAAATGAGTAAAGTCTATGGTGCCAGCTATATCTCACACTGTGAATTAATAAATTGCTACTCCAGTTAATAAATCAGTCGCTTGAGTTTTGTTATTGTGAATGTTGTTAGTACAAAAGAACAAATGGAGATAACATAAAAGATAAGTTTAATTAATCAGAAATTTCAAGCCTGAATCCATGATAAATTGTCTAAGTGAGGAGGAAATGTACACAAACAAACAAAAAAAGTTGCAGACATATATGAATAGCATGTTCCCATTTTGTTAGGGGGAAAAGCAGGTGTGGTATGTTTATATGTATATAAAAACTGTATGCACACAAGAAAATGTCAGAAAATATACACAACAAACTTTGATAGTAGGGATCTCAAAGAGGTGGAATTGGGAGCTGAAGAGTATGTATTTTAACTTCTTGCCTTATAGATTTTTAAAATAGGGATCATGGACTATTACTACAAAAGTAGTAAAAATAGTAAAAGTTGTGTGTCACTTGATATTTTTTAAAAAACTTCAAAAATAAAGAACACACTCTTAAAATATCTGGCTACAAATATATATTTATTATTTTATGATTTAAAGAGATGTTTTTATGACACAACGAAAATGTGAATCACACTTGAAATGAACCAATAGTGGCCACTTACAAAAAAGACCCAAGTAAGAAATTGAACCAGTCCCTATCTTCTGTAATTTAACTTACTGAAAAAATTAAGAAAATCCTTTTATTATGGCACTGCCTCATTAGATTGTTCATCCATGTCCAATTTCCTCATTTACTGTAGAGATTACCACTAACAACTGCAAAGTGGGATTGACACATTTAAACTATAGATTACTATGTACCTACTAAAAATAAGGAGGTAGATGTAGATCAACGACAGGTCTGTTATACATTGTTATGTGAAACAAGTTATAGAATAATATGTATAGTGCGATTCCATTTATTTTTAAAAATATATGTTTAGTGGATTCAAAATGGAGTCTTGCCAGTGAGCACCATGTTTTTTCCCTCTGGCATATAAGAACTTTAAGAACTAGGTACAACAGTTTGAATTGAGATTTTTGGCACTCTGAACAACTCACTGATCCAGATTGCACCAAACACAGAAGAGCAGAATTGGAGGAAAGGTACAGGGAGATTTTTTAGGAAAGAGCTACTGCCAGAAGACGAACGGGCACCTGAGAGAGACCACTGGAAACCTTTCTGGGGCAGTCACTGTCTGCCGGGCGGAGGCGGCAGCCCGAGATCCCTGAGCCAAGAATGAGATCAATTATAGCAGCTTACCAGCGACCAATAAAATATTCCAGTGGGCAGTGGCAAAGACCTGTCTCCAGTGGCTGATTTTGTTGGTAATTTGGGAGGTGAGGGTGCAGCGGGACATGGACACCATTGCTCTCACACAGGTGGAGATCTCACTGGTGCACCAGAAAGGCTAACTGCCTCCCCTCCCAGCAGATTACAGAGCGGGTTTGGGTCAGACTGGGAGACACCGTGCTTTTCTTTGCCACGGTTATCAGGACCGCAGGTCACTGGCAGATGCTCCCCTGAATCCACCACAGCTAAAATTGCGCACATCTTTGGCACCGCAGTTGGGCAGTATCGCAGACAAACTTCAGAGCCGACCATTGCTGGTCAGGCAGGATTGCGTTACCACTGTGGGCAGATGGGGCACGGAGAGCAGAAACATCGCAGCTGAGTGCTCTCACTCGAATTTTGCCCTGGAGCCGTGCTTTGGCGCTGTGGGGCCGTGGAGGCAGGGGCATTGAGTGTGTATGAAATTGGCAGAAATTTGTGACCCTCTAGTAATACGAATCTTTCCTGAGATTGAGCCGCGATCTTGCAAATAAATACGTCATAAGTAAGAGCCTACTCAGGTACTCCCCCGAGTCCAACACACCTGAAATTTCATGCATGTTTGGTGCTGCAGGTGGGCGGTATCACAGACAAACTCTAGAGCCAACCACTGCCGGTCGGGTGGGATTGTGTTACCACCACAGGCAGACGGGGCACGGAGAGCAGAAAAACCGGAGCTGAGCATGCTCACTAGAATTTTGCCCTGGAGCCGTGCTTTAGCACCATGGGGCCATGGAGGTGGGGGCTTTGAATGTGCATGAAATTGGCAGAAATTTGTGACCCTCTAATAATACAAATCTATCCTGAGATTGAGCTGCGGTCTTGCAAATAAATACATCGTAAGTAAGAGCCTGCTCAGGTACTCCTCCAAGTCCAACACAACTGAAATTGCGTGCATCTTTGGCGCTGCAGGTGGGCAGTATCACAGACAAACTCCAGAGCCGGCCATTGGCGGTCTGGCTGGATTGAGTCAGCACCACAGGCAGAAGGGGCACAGAGAACAAAGAAACTGCAGCTGAGCCCGGTCCCTGAATTTTGCCTTGGAGCCGTGCTTTGGCACTGTGGGGCCATGGAGGCGGGGCATTTGAGTGTGCCTGAAACTGGCAGAAATTTGTGACCCTCTAACAAGGAATTTTTTACTGAGGTCAAGCCATGGTCTTGCAAATAAATACATCATCAATAATACCCAGCTCAAAGCCCTAGAAACCGACCCCAACAACACTAAGCTTTCTTTCTTCTGCTCCCACCTTCTCTGCCAATAACTTTACTCATTCAGTAGAAGAAACCATATTCAGCCAATTACCATAAAACCTCAGGCTTCAAACTCTAAGCCCTCTCTACAAAAAACAGAAACACATATCCACACTACACACAGTGATTCCACCATCACACAAAAAAACAGCAGAGTGACCCAACACACCTGAATCAATATTAAGATAAAACACACCAGCTTCAACTTTTCAAAATATTAAACAGTAAAACCAAGACAAAACAAATCAACACATAACCAGCACCTAGAGACAACCTAAAGAGACAATGCTCTACCAGATTCCAAGGGCTTAAGAACAGGTTCTGCTTTCCAGTAACCCCAAGAACTCTCCAAAGCAGAACTACACGAATGAAAAGGTTGTGTAAAAGTTTACACCTTCTTCTTCTTCTTCTTTTTTCTTCTCTAGTGATTAACCCCGTTACTTGTTGGGTTTTTTGGTTTTGTTTTGTTTTTGCTTTTTTTTTCCTCTTTTCTGTTTGCTAGTTTGTTTTCTTTCTTCATTATTCTCCTTCTCTATCTCTTTTCTTTTAGTGATCTATCCCCAGATATTGCATATTTACCTGTTTTCTTTTTCTTTTCTTCACTTTTTCTTTTTTTTGGGGGGGGCGGTTACTGTTCTTGTGTGATTTCAAGGTATATTTTTTGTCCAGGTGCTTTTAGTTTTTTCGATGGATATTCAATTGTAATTTTTGCCTAACTGAGTGGGAGACAACAACAGTCCCCAGAAGATACAAATAACCCACACCTCCTGCAACTTCAGTTACTGAGCAAGAGCCAGCACCTCCTTCCCCACCAG
>NW_006921633.1:15901543-15921823 GCF_000298275.1 Orycteropus afer afer
CCCTCCTTGGGTTTCCAAGGCAGTATCACTATGGAAGTAGGATTGCCCAACCTTCCTTCCAAGGAGTGGCTGGTGGGTTTGAACCACTAGGCTTCTGGTGAGCAGTCAAGTGCCTTAGGCACTATGCTACCAGAGCTCCTTTCAACCTTAATACTCACCAAAATTCCAACAGCCTTCTTTACAGAAATGGAAATCCCAATTCTCAAGTTTATATAGAACTGTAAAGGGGCTAGGAGCTCTGGTGGTGTAGTGCCTAAGGAATTTGACCACTAAACAGAAGGCTGGCAGTTAAAACCCACCAGCGCTCCTCAGAAGAAAGGTTGGACAATCTGCTTCTGTAGTGATATCACCTCGGAAACCCAAGGAGGGGTCACTATGAGTTGGATCTGACTCAACGGCAGTGAGTTTGGTTTTGGTTTTTGGGTAAAAGGGATTGAATAGCCAAAGCAATCTTTTAAAAAAATAGAACAGAATAGGAGAACCCATGTGGCCCTATTTAAAAACATACTGTATAATGTCCTCCAAATTCATCCACATTATACGGTATTTTGCAGATTCTACATTATTCTTTAGGGTTGCATAGTATCCATTGTGTGGATGTACCATAGTTTGGTTATCCATTCTTTCATTATGCTTAGTGAAATGAGTCAATCACAGAAGGACAAATACTGTGTTAGTCCATTATTGTAAAAAGTCAAGGAAAGGTTTATATATGGAAGGAAATTTTCTTTGTTGGTTACTAAGGGTGGGAGGGGAAGGAAGGAAACACACAGAAAAAATATATTGTAAAGCTACAGTCATCAAACAGTTTAGTAGTAGTATAATGATAGTCATATAGACCAATAGAATAGATTCAACAGTTCAGAGATAAGTGCACACATGTATTAGAAATCTTCAACAAGGGTACTAAATCTATCATATGGGGAAAGAAAAGTCTCTCTAATAAAATGGTTCTGGGATAACTGGATTTCTATGAGGTTAGACCCATACCTAACACCATATACAAAAAATATATGACCTAAAACCATAAAACTCTTAGCAGAAAACATAGGAGTAATGCTTCAGGAGTAAGTCCTCAACAAGGGATTCTTAGATGTGACACTGAAAACAAACCAAAAAAGATTTTCACATGGTATCTCATGGAAATTAAAAACTTCTGGACATCAAAAAAATTAATTAACAATGTATAGAGACAACCTATAGACTAGAAAAAAATTCTGGTGAACTATATATCAGATAAGGGTTTAATATCCAGAATACATAAGGAATTCCTATAATTTAACAAGAAAAAGATGAACCACCACACCCCCTCAAAAAAAAAAAAAAAAAAATGAGCAAAGGACCTGAACAGACATTTCAGCAAAGAGGATATACAAATGGCCAATAAGCCCATGAAAAAATGTTCAGCATCATTACCCATTGTTGTTAGGTGCCTGTGTGTTAAGGTTATGTGTCAACTTGGCTAGGCTGTGGTTTTGCCTGGCTTGGTAGCTTGATGAAGTTATTCCCCATCTGAGCATGTAATCAACTCCATGGGAAATCTGCTGTGAGATGTCAATCAGTGGAAGAGGAGTTGCCTTCAGGGTGTGACCTGCTTCCAGTATATATGGAGAAACTCTGGGAAAGGTCTTTAGCTTTTTGGTACATATGGATCCTGCATTTATTGGAGTCTTCATCTCCAGTTCCTGGACTTGAATCAGTGGCCTACTATGTGGTCTGCTGATCTTGGGATTGTGCCATTTTACCTGCTAACCTTGGGTTCATCAGCCTCAGCAGCCAGCAACTGCATGAGTTAGGAGATGCTTCCAGCTCTAGGGGGCTTGGAACAAGAGGCAAGAGCTGAAGCCCAAGGTCGAAGGGCCTTCACCCAGTCCCTAGAGCTGGCACTCAGAATTTGGATTTCTAGCCTCATAAAGTGTAAAAGAATGAATTCCTACTTGTTAAAGCCATCCCCTTGTACTATTTCTTTTATAGCAGCACTAGAGAACTAAGACAGTGCCCATTACCCATACAAATCAAAGCCATAATGAGATACCACTTCATCCTCACTAGGATGGCTATAATTTAATACAAAAAAAAAAAAAAAAAAAAAAAAAAAAAAGGAAAAAAAAAAAAAAAAAAAAAAAAAAAAAAAAAAAAGAAGAAGAAGAAAAGGAAAGAAAGAAAACAAAGAAACAGAAAATAACAAACAGTGAGGATGCAGAGAAATCAAAACCCTCACCTGTTGCTGGCACAAATGCAAAGTGTTACAGCCACTATGGAAAACACTTTGGCAGTTATTTAAAAAGTTAAACATGTAGAACTACCATATGACCCAGGAATTCCACTCTCAATGTACCCAAGTGTTTTGGTCACCTAGTACCACTCTGACAGGAATATACCACAAATGGGATGGCTTGAACAAACAGGAGTTAATTCTCTTACGATTTTGGAAGCTTGAACTCCAAGTTCAAAGTGCCAGGCTCTAGGGGCTGGGTGAAAGTCCCTTGACCTTGGGTTTCAGCTCTGTCTCTTGCTCCTGGCCCACTGAAGCTGCAGGCTTTCTTTACTCAGGCAGCTGCTGGCTTCTGAAGCTAACAAGCCCAAGGTCAACAAGTAAAATGGCACAGTCCATAGATTATCACACAACACAGCACGCCACTCATTCAAGTTCATTAAGAGTCCCAAGATTGGCAGACAACATGGCAGGCTGCTCAATAACAACTTGGCTTTATGCAGGATTCAAGCACGCCAAAAGCACTGAAGGAAGATGAGGCAATCTACTTCTGGAAAGATTTACAGCCTCAGAAAACCAGTGGGGGCTCCTATGAGAAAGAATCAACTCGAAGGCAGTGAGTTTGGCTTTTTGGTTTATTCCCAAAGCTTTTCCTCACATACCAGAAGCAGACCAAATCCCTAAAGCTGCTACTCAGCTGCTCTCAGCAGATTCCACCATGGAGGTGATTACCAATCTCACCATGGGGAATAACTATGTCCAGTTGTCCAGCCAATCAAAACCAGGCCAAGCTGACACATAACCTTAACTATCACACCATGGTAGTTAAGGTAGGGTCTTGAAGATAGAAATAACGCTGGAGATCACATGATAGAATTTTGCAAGACCAACGACTTATTCATTGCAAATACCTTTTTTTAACAACATAAGTGATGATTATACACATAGACTTCACCAGATGGAATACACAGGAATCAGATTAATCACATCTGTGGCAAGAGGCAATGGAGAAGTTCAATATATTCAGCCAAAACAAGACCAGGAGCTAACTATGAAAAAGACCATCAACTGCTCATATGCACACTCAAGGTGAAGTTGAAAACAATTAAAACAAGTCCATGAAAGCCAAAATATGACCTTGATAATATTCCCCCTGAATTTAGAGACCATTTAAAGAACAGATTTGATGCACTGAATACCAATGACTGAAAACCAGAAGAATTGTGGGATGACACAAGGACATCATTCATGAAGAAAGCAAGAGGCCATTAAAAAGACAAGAAAGGAAGATAAGACCAAAATGAACGTCAGAAGAGACTCCAAAACTTGCCCTTGAGTAGAGAGTAGCTAAAGCAAATGGAAAAAATTATGTTCTGAAGAAACAGGAGTTTATTCTCTTACAGTTTCGAGGCTTTAAGTCTAAGTTCAAAGTGCCAGGCTCTAGGAGCTGGGCAAAAGCCCCTCAACCTTGGGCTTCAGCTCTGCCTCAAGCTCCCTGCCCACTGAAGCTAGAGGCTTTTCTTCACTTATCTGCTGACTGCTAAAGCTGACAAGCCCTAAGTTGACAAGTAAAAAGGCACAGTTATGATGTTACCAAACCACATGGAAGGCTATTAATTCTAATCCACTGAAAGTACCAAGATCGGCAGAGCATGGAAGGCTGCTGAACAACGACATGGCTACATGCAGGGTTCAAGCATGCCATAAGCTAGAGACCATTCCTCAAGGCTTCTCCTTATATACAGGAAGCAGACCACATTCCTAAGGCAGCTACTCAGCTGGTCATAGTAGCTTCTACCATGGAGTTGATTACCAGTCTCATCATGGAGAATACTACATCCAGCTGCCCAGGCACTCAAGCAGGCCCAGCCAGGTGGACATACAAGCTTAACTACCACAAATGATAAGATAAGAGAGTTGAATAGAAGATTTCAAAGAGCAGCTTGAAAAGGCAAAGCCAATTACTATAATGAAATGTGCAAAGACTTGGAGTTAGAAAACCAAAAGGGAAGAACACGCTTGGCATTTCTCAAGCTGAAAGAACTGAAGAAAAAATTCAACACTCAAATTGCAATCTTGAAAGATTCTATGGGCAAAATATTGAATGCTGTAGGAAACATCAGAAGACGGAAGGAATACACAGTCACTGTATCAGAAAGAATTGGTCCATGTTCATCCATTTCAGGAGGTGGCATATGATCAAGAACCAATGGTACTGAAGGAAGAAGTTGAATCTGCACTGAAGGAATTGGCAAAGAACAAGGCTCCAGGAATTGACAGAATACCCACTGAGATGTTTCAACAAAACAGATGCCCCACTGGAAGCACTCACTCAACTATGTCAAGAGATTTGGAAGATGGCTACCTGGCCAACTGACTGGAGGAGATCCATATTTGTACCCATTCCAAAGAAAGGTGATCCCACAGAATGTGGAAATTATTGAACAATTTCATTAATATCACATGCAAGTAAAATCTTACTGAAAATAATTCAAAAATGGTAGCAGCAGTATATTGACAGAGAACTTCCAGAAGTGCAAGCTGGATTCAGAAGGAGACATGGAACAAGGGATATCATTGCTGATGTCAGATGGATCTTAGCTGAAAGCAAAGAATTCCAGAAAGATATTTACTTGTGTTTTACAGACTATGCAAAAGCATTTGATTGTGTAGATCATAACAAATTATGGATAACATTGAGAAGAATGGAAGTTTCAGAACACTTGATTGCATTCCTGAGGAACCTGTACATAGATCAGGAGGCTGTCATTTGAACAGAACAAGGGGATACTGCATGGTTCAAAATCAAGAAGGGAGTGCATCAAGGTTGTATTCTTTCACCATATTATTCAACTTTATGGTGAGTATACAATCCCCAAAGCTGCATTATGTGAAGAACGTGGCATCAGGATTGGAGGAAGACAAGACTCATTAACAACCTGTGATATGCAGATGACACAACTTTGCTTGCTGAAAGTGAGGATGACTTGAAGCACTTATTGATGAAGATGAAAGACTACAGTCTGCAGTATGGGTTACACCTCAATATAAAGAAAACAAAAATCCTCACAACTGATCCAATAAACAGCTTCATGGTAGATACAGAAAAGACTGAAGTTGTCAAGGATTTCATATTACTTGGTTCTACAATCAACACCAAGGGAGGCAGCAGTCAAGACATCAGACGATGTATCGCACTGAGCAAATCTGCTGCAAAAGACTTCTTTCAAGTGATGAAGAGCAAAGATGTCTCCTTGAAGACTGAGGTGTGCTTAACCCATGCCATGATATTTTCAACTGTCTCTTTTGCATGTGAAAGCTGGACAATGAGTAAGGAAGACCAAAGAAGAGTTGATGCTTTTGAGATGTGGCATTGGAGAAGAATGCTAAGAGGACCATGGACTGCTATAAGGACTAACAAATCTGTTCTGGAAGAAGGACATCCAGAATGCTCCTTGGAAGTGAGAATAGCCAGACTTTGAATGTCACCTACTTTGGTCATGTTGTCAGACAGAACCATTCCCTGGATCATGCTTGGTAAAGTAGAGTCAATGAAGAAGGGGAAGGCCCTCAACAAGATGGGTTGACACAGTGGCTGCAACAATGGGCTCAGGTACAGCAAGGATCATGAGGCTGGCTCAAGACCAGGCAGTGTTTTGTTCTGCTGTGCATAGGGTCACTATGAGTTGGAGATGACTCAACAGCACCTAACAAGAACCACCACCATCACCACCACACCAAGAGACTTGAAAGCAGTGACAAAAACAGACATGTACACTAGTGTTCAATGCAGCACTATTCATAATAGCCAAGAAATGGAAACATCCCGAGTTTCTACCAACAGATGAATGGATAACCAAAATATGTTGTCTACATACAATTGAATATTACTCAACTATAAAGAAATTTAAGTCCTCATACATGCGACAACATGAATAAAACATTATGCTGAGTGAAGTTTATTACAAAAGGGTAAAGAGTGTATGATCTGACTAATATGAAATGCTTAGAATAGGCAAGTGTATAGAGATCAGAGTTAAATAGCATTAGGAGAGCCAGGAAGAAGCAGGAAGGGGAGTTACTGCTTAGGAAACACTGACTTCCTGTTTATGGTTATGGAAAACTTGGTAATGGTATTGATGATGGTTACACACATAGTTGTCACTGAATGAACTGTACACATGAAAAATATTGAGTGAGCAAATTTTATTTGTATTTTTTAAACAACTGTAAAAAGGAAAATTCCTTTGGTATGAGAACTTGATGACACTTTTAATTGCACACCTTTACCTAACTTCAAAATTCACCATTAAATTCTATTGATTCTCTTTAGTTTCACTCAGATCTTCCTTCTACTTCACTTTATTTTTTATGGCTGAGTTTTTAAAATCATGATAAAATATACATAATACCAAAAATGTGCCGTTTCAACTATTTTTAAGTTTACAAGGCAGTGACATTCATCACATTCACTATGTTGTCTAACCATTCTTGCTATTTCCAAAAGTTTTTCTTCACCTCAAAACAAAAACACAAAACCCCTTAAGCAATAACTCCCCATTCCCTCCTCCCCTCAGACTCTAGTAAGGACTGACTTTTGTCTCTATACATTTGCCTATTCTAGATTTTTCATGTAAGTGAAACCATACAATACGGATACTTTTGTAATTGACTGACTTGTCTCAGCGTAACTTCAAGAATCATCCATGTCATAGCAACAGAATTTCATTCCTCTTTATGACTGAATACTATTTCATAGTACAGATGTATCACAGTTTGCTTATCCATTCCAACGTTGGTGGACCCCTGAGCTGTTTCCACCTTTTGGCTATTGTGAATAATGCTGCAGTGAACACTGCAGAACAAACATGTGTTTGAGTCCCTGTTTTCAATTCCTTTGGTTACAGAGGAGTGGAACTGCAGGCCATATGGTAACTCTATGGTTAGCTTTTTGAGGAACCACCAAATTCTTTTTTCACAGCAGCTGCATCAATTTATATTCTCATCAGCAAAGCACAATAGTTCCAATTTCTCCATATCCTTGCTAACACTATTTTCTGTGTTTCTGATAATAGCCAACAGTACCTGTGAAGGGCTATCTCTTTGTGGCTTTTATTTGCATTTCCCTGAAGACTAATCATTTTAGCAGCTTTTCATGTGCTTACTGGACATTTATGTATCATGGTTGGAGAAATGTCTATTCATATCCTTTGCCCATTTTTCAATTGGGTTGTTTTTCTTTTTGCAGTTGAGTTATAGGTGTTCCTTATATATTCTGGATATTAAACCCTTGTGTGATGCAAGATTACTAAATATTGTCTCCCATTCTGTAGGCTTTTTCTTCACTTTCCTATCATGCACAACATTTTTAAAGTTTGATTAAGTCTAACGTATCTGTTTCTTTTCTTGGTTGTTCATGTCTTTGGTATCATATCTAAGAATCCATTGTCAAGAACAAGATCTTCTTGGAGTTTCATGTTTTTAGTTCTTATATATAAGTCATTGTCAGATTTATCTTTTTTTTTAAAATATATCTCATTGAAATATAATTTATGTACAGTGAAATACACAAAACTAAAGTGACATGGGTCAATTTTTTTTTTCAGTGTTTCCTCCCCTCCCCTCCCACTCCTGGTAACCAACAAAAAAAGTTTCCTTCCATATATAAACCTTTCCTTGACTCTTTACAAAATGAACTAATACTGTATTTGTCCTTCTGTGATTGACTTATTTCACTCAGCATAATGTTCTCCAAGTTCATCCATGTTATGCAGTGTTTTGCAGATTTTACATTATTCTTTAGGAGCTCTGGTAGCATAGTGCCTAAGGCACTTGACTGCTAACCAGAAGGCTGGCGGTTCAAACCCACCAGCCACTCCTCAGAAGGAAGATGGGGCAATCTACTTCCATAGTGATACTGCCTCGGCAACCCAAGGAAGGGTCACTATGAGTCGGGTCCGACCTGACGGAACATAACAACAACAACATTATTCTTTAGTGTGGCATAGAATTCCATTGCGTGTATGTACCATAGTTTGGTTATTCATTCTTATGTTGATGGGCACGTAGGTTGCTTCCATCTTTTTGCTATTGTAAATAGTGCTCCAATGAACATGGGTGTGCATATATCTGTTCTTGTCCTGGCTATGACTTCTTTAGGCTATATACCTATTAATGGGATGACTGGGTCAAATGCTATTCTACTTCCAGATTTCTAAAGAATCAGCATGCTGTTTTTCACAGTGGTTTTATCATTTTATGGTCCCACCAGCAGAGTATGAGAGTCCCAATCTTTCCACATCCTGCCAGCATTTGTTATTTTCTGTCTTGTTGAATTTTGCCATTATTAGTGCTGGGGTGAGATGTTATCTCATTGTTGTTTTGATCTGCATCTCTCTGATGGCTAATGATCGTGAGCATTTCTTCATGTATTTGCTGGCTGCTTGAATATCCTCTTTGGTGAAGTGTCTATTCATGTCTTCTGCCCATTTTTTAATTGGATTGTTAATCTTTTTGTTGTTGAGGTGTTGCAGTTTTCTATAAATTTTTGAGATAAGTCCCTTTTCAAATATGTAATTATTGACAAGTATGAATTTTCTGTCATTTTGTTAGGTGCTTTTCGTGGTGCTCTTGATTTCTTTGTTCCATATAATTTTCTATGCTGAGCTCGTTTTGTTTATGAACCATGTTATCATTTCCTTCATTGCTATTGTTTTAGTATTTGCTAAATATTTGTGCTGGTCTTCTTTTTTTACTTTGATGTGAAGGTTTATCATTTTTCTTTGAGGTTACCCTGTGATTTATAATTTTCTTCCCAAGTTTAGAACACTCTGTTCTATCTTGCAGTTGTCTTGACTTCCCTTTCATTTAGAAGTTCTGTAACTACACAGTTTTTTCCCTCTTTTTGGTTTGTAGTTGTCCTCATTCATCAACTGATGTCTCTGATTCCCTGTTTACAATCTTGTAGGCTTATTTACTTTGGATACTTCCATAACTGGGTTGGTTTCTGAGTTATGTCACCATATGTGTTAATGGTTGGTTGTTGTTTGCTGTTGTTGGTTCTCTGTCCAAAGGACTCCCTTTAGCATCTGTTGTAAGGTTGGTCTGGTTTCAACAAATTCCTTTAATTTCTGCTTATCTGGAAATGTCCTAATTTCACCATCATACTTGAGGGACAATTTTGCTGGGTATATAACTCTTGGTTGGAAATTTTTCCCTTTCAAGGCTTTTTATATACAACCTCATTGTCTTCTCACCTGCAAGGTTTCTGCCAAGAAATTTGAGCTTAGTCTTATTGATTGCCCCTTGCAGGTAACTTTTCAATTTTTCTCTGCTGCTTCCAGGATTCTTTCTTTGTCTTTGGTTTTGATGTGTTTGATGATGATGTGTCTTGGTGATTTTCTTTTGGGGTCTATCCTGTTTGGGGTTTACTGGACTTCTTGAATGGACATATTCTCATCTTTCATCATATCAGGGAAATTCTCTTCCAACAAGTCTTTCACAATTTTCTCTGTGGTTTTATTTGTTTCTTCCTGTTGTGGAATTCCAATTACATGTAGGTTACTCCTTTTGATGGTATCCCATGTGAGCCTTAGGCTTTCTTCATTTTGTTTCGATCTTTTTTCTTATTGATCCCTTTCCAAAGAAGTATTGAGGTATCCCTTTCCAAAGAAGTATTGAGGTATTTGTCTTCAATCTCACTAATTCTGTCTTCCATTGATTCAATTCTACTCCTTTGCCTGTTCAATGTGTTATCTATTTCTGAAAATTTAGTATTAATCTTCTGGATTTCTATCTGTAGATTTTGTATCATTTCTAATTTTTCATTTATTTTGTCCTTTTGTTCTTGTATTGTCTTTCAAAATTGTTCTAGGGTTTTCTATGTGTTTTCCACCATTTTGTCAGTATTTTCCTTGATCTGTCTCTCAATCCATTGATGGTACCTAAATGTAATTCTTTTGAATTCCTTATCAGGGATCCTTTTCCTCACAGGTGTGTTTTGGGTTTGTGCTGGTCCCTTGTTTCTCCTGGTTTATCTTGCTTTTTGTGTATGGACTGTGATGCTCTGTTGTCTCTGAGGCATTGTGACATTTTTGTGTTTATATTTAATTGGTGATTGTATGTTGGACTGGCCCATGAGCTTTGTTTTCTTTGGATGTTATTTATGTAAGCAGGATACTGTGCTCCTCTATTTGCTAGTTGGCAGCACTAATACACTCACAACTGTTTCCTTTCCCATTGTCAGCCTCCTGTATATCCCTGCCATCCTTGGCAAATGGTGTCTATTCTTAGGTCCCTGGAATCTGAATGAGAATGCTGTCACTTTAAAATCCAATATGGCCATCTCTTGTAAACATTCAAAATGGCTGCACCATCGGTCACTTTAAATATCCAAAATGGTCACTGCTTGTAAACAATCAAAATGGCTGTGCCCTCCAGACAGTTGAAAGTCTACAGCTCAGGTTGTCTCCCTCCTTGCTGTTTCCCTTCCTAGTCATAGACCACCAACACAATCGTCCCTGCAGCCCATGGCGACTAGGGCTGATCTTTAGGTCAATTCTCAGGTCCCAACACAACTTGGAAAAATTCAGGCTGTTGGTCCCATCAGAGTAGCTGACATTTCGCTGCTGTCTCCACACTCACTGTTTTCATTGAGGTTTTTCCACTAGTTGGCACTGAATCCACTTCTGTATACTTCCTTTCAAAGCTCAGGCTCCAGGATTATCTTCTGTATCTCTGTCAATTGGTTTCTCTTTTCTTTGTTGAAGGGGGTCTGTGTAGTTTGTCTGCCTATTCCACCATCTTACCGAAAGTCCCAGATTTATCATTTTTAATACATCTCCTAGTTTATTCTATTTTACTGGAACTATACTAAACAGAAGGAGCTCTGGTGTTGTAGCGCCTAAGGCATTTGACAGCTAACCAGAAAGCTGAAGGCTCAAACCCACCATCAAAGGAGACTGGGCAATCTACTTCCATAAAGATTTACTACCTCAGAAACCCAAAAGGGGTCACTATGAATCAGAATCAACTCAATGGCAGTGTGTTTGGTTTTTGGTTATAATCAACAATTGCTCTTCAGCTTCATAATACGTAATATTATGTAAATGTAATTTTACATCTACTCAAGAAATAATAATTATATAAATAAATATACTCCTGAGAATGTCAGAGGAAATGGGATCCAAAGTCTAGTCCAGAGATTCCCAACCTTTCTCAATTCATGGCACCCTTAGTGTTCAGTATTTGTTTTGCAATGCCCCAAGGCCAAAAGAGATATCAACAGTTGTGTTTGTTAAATAATTAGATTCAAGCAACTTAGTATTTACGTGCTAATAACTCAGTAGATACAGCAAAGCCTGCAAAAGCCAGAACCTGTCAAAGCAGGAAAACCGAAATATTTTCCACTAAACAGAGAGTGATAGAAAAGTGGTGGAAGTACTTTGTCAAAGATGGAAAATAATAGAGACCCAGAAAAACAAGGCAGTCCCATTAAGTTCTGGCTCTCACATGTTTCGCTGTATTTCAAAATACATATAGATTAAAACAAAAATATTTTTCTTTCATTGTTACTAGAATTACATTAGAATGTATGCACTAACAGAAGTTGAGCTATACACAATTTCTCAAACCTTGGAGTCAGAGTAGACACACTCACTTCCTATTCTACATTAATTGTTCACAGTACTTGCTTTTTATTACAGAAACTCCTGAAAATCCTACATCCTAAAGATATGATATCTTAGAGAAAAATGTAGTACAATTTAATGTTGAAACTGTGAACTATCTGGAGTTAGGAGTTCATGTAATGAACAGATGTCTCTGTGGTTTCCTTGAAATTTTTAAATATCCTGCAATACCATGTAAGTTCCATGTAGTTTCCAGGGTGCTTTGGTGCACAGTTTGGAAACTGCAAGTCTAAGTGGAAGGCTTGGACTTAGATAAAAGGGACTGTGCTTTTGTTATGGCAAAAGGACAAATGTAGATATAGGTAGATTTGTATGCCTGCCACTCAGTGGCAACTGAACCCTCACAATTCAACCTAGGATTCTACTTAGACCAAGGAGACAACCAAATCACAGGTACTTCTTTACTGTAGAGAGTCACTGTGAATATTTTTTATATAATATAAATATTTCTTATAGTTATAGCTGCTTTTCATTTCACAGTCACTTGTTAAGTAGTATATCTACTAACTTAATAGTTTTTTTAAAAAAAAAGAAAGAAAGAAAACAACCACTGTCAACCACTCGGAGGGGTATCTATGTAGGAGATCCTTGATAGAGAGGGAGAACAATGTGGAACAAAACTCAAAATCATTCGGAAAAAAAAGGGGGGACCAGGTTTGCTGGTCTGATAAAGCCTAATGAGACTATGGCCCCTAGCTGCCCTTCAGGTCTGGAACTGAACACACACCTGTGGCTTTCAGCCAAACAAAAGACAGGCATAGGAGTTGAACATTTACCTGAGGTAGATACACTCCTTGAAGAGAACAATCATGGGAGAAAGAAGGGCTGTATGCACAGGGAGACAGCTCAGGGGACAGGAGTGCATGGAGGGATGGACACAGGGAAGAGGTAACTATCGGGAGGAAGTGGAAGGAGAGCTGTTGCACTGGGGTGAATTATAGTCAATGTCATGAGACAAAGTGTATGTGAACTGCTGTATGGAAAGTGAATTTGCTCTGTAAACTTTCACCCAAATCACAAATATAAATAAATAATAATAATAAAACAAAAAAAAAAAAAGAAAGAAAGGAAGAAAACAACTTCAGGGGCATAAATTACAATTTGGCAAAAAACATTTGATGTACTTTCTTTATCAGATATATTGGTATATATGTAATATACTTTCATGTATCTTATATCATGAATGTTCCTTGGTTCCCACACCCAACCTTAGATGTTTAGTTTATGCCTACATTTCTATCTGGCATATTCTAAACTGTGTCTCTAATAAAAAGTTCTAAATTTAAAATAAGCCTTATTTTACCTTTTTATATAAAAACCCAGTACAAATATTCAAATATGATACATTAAAAACCTTCTCATTGGCTAGCTATAAAAGTCTCCCTTAAAAAGAGAGAGGAATGTTTGTGTTTGTTTCTACTTTGTAAAACACAAGTGAAAATTTTTAAAAAGTAGAGGAATTAAATTACTTAGATTTTGAAGTCATTTAGCTTTACACATATTCATTATTAACTATAACTGAATATAGTAGGGAAATTCATAGTCCTGAACTGGCTTCCTTTGTAGTAAAATACTTTGAAGCTTCCAAAATATTATTAGATATGAATGCCAAGGGCAGAGGAAGGGAATTATGTGTTCTTTTAAAGAAATGTTCCAAAATGAAAACAACAAAAGAAGAAAGAACCATTTATGAAAAGAACAGGAAGGGAATGTTAATAGATGACACAAAGATGTATTATTATAAAGAAGATCAAATTTCTCTTTGTGTCATAGCCATGTCCCCAAATTGCATTTTTATCTTACTATATTCTTAAGAGTAAATAATTCACATCATCAATAAATTATATAGGTCACCAAATTTTGAACTGAGATAGTTAAGATACAATGTAATTTTCCATCTTTCCTGGAAAAAAAAATAATTGTTGGATTAAGAAGGCATAATTATTAAGGAATTACGTTAAACTTGCTAGCAAACATTAAGATTACTCAGATCCAGTGTTATGTGTGCACTCAAACACACACACACACACATTTTTTAATAGATATCTGTATGAGTGTAGTGACCAGAGATGTACACAACTAAGATCTCCTTCAAGAGGAACTCAGGCTGGGGACATAGTTGACCGACAGCCTCCAGAGGCCATCCCTGTGAGTGCTGAGGCTTTACCTTCCCTAGGTAGAAAATGACTGAGCATGTTGGGGTAGGTGGGCCCCAATCCTGTCCAACAGGAGACTCCTCTCATGAACAACCTTGGCTTGGGGACTTCCATCTGGCCTGGCTGAAATTTTCTCAGCATTGTGTGAGTCCTCCTTCCTAATTTCTCCTTTCACAGTCTTCAGCTCTGCAAGAAAAGCTCTCCTCACCTACCTCTAGTCCCTTCTCCCTTCATCTTTCACATCTTCCCCAGAAACCTTTTAGTATTTGCTTCTTGTAAAACCCAAAATGACACGGTGGGCATGTTTAAATGATTTCAATTTAAAATATATAATATAATCAGGCTTCTGCCCCATCACTCCACTGAAACTTCTCTTACCCAGGTACAAGTGACATCATGCTGCTGCATCCAGTGGGCAAGTCTCAGGCCTCACCTTACTTACCAGTAACACTTGACTCTCTTCGTGAAATCTAGTTTGCAGGATGCTATGTTCCCTTCCTTATGCTGTACCTCTCTTGCTACTCCAATGTGGTAGCTAAGGTTGTTGTCAATTTGGCTGGGCCTGCTTGAGTGGCTGGGCAGCTGGATGTAGTTAATCCCC
Organism: Orycteropus afer afer; assembly: GCF_000298275.1. Taxonomy (NCBI): domain Eukaryota; kingdom Metazoa; phylum Chordata; class Mammalia; order Tubulidentata; family Orycteropodidae; genus Orycteropus; species Orycteropus afer. The sequence continues at coordinate 15,916,205 of NW_006921633.1, forward strand.
ATGGTGAGATGGCCAATCAGTTCCATGGTGGAATCTACTGGAGCAACTGAGTAGCTGCTTTAGAAATGTGGGCTGCTTCCAGTACATAAGAAGCAACTTTGAGGAAGGTCTCCAGCTTTTTGGCATACCTGAACCATGCATGTAGCTGAGTCTTCATTCAGCAGCCTGCCATGCTCTGCTGATTCTAGGACTTTTAATGGACTTGAGTCAATGGCCTGCCATGTGGTTTGGTAATATTGGGACTGTGACTTTTTACTTGTCAACCTTGGGTTTGTCAGCCTCAGCCGCCAGCAGCAGCCTGAGTGAAGAGATGCCTCCAGCTCCAGTGGGCCAGGCACAAGAGGCAGAGCTGAAGCCCAAGGGGCTTCACCCAGCCCCTAGAGCCCGGCACTTGGAACTCAGGCTTCTAGCCTCCAAAATTGTAAGAGAATAATTTCTTTGTTCAAGCCATCCCATTCGTGGTATATTCCTGTCAAAGCGGCACTAGGTAACCCGAACATCCAGTCTTCTTTTTCCCTATCTTTCTCTTTCCCCACTTCTCTAACCTCCAGATGCTAGAGGGTCCCATGGCTCAGCTCTTCAGCCACTTCTCTTCTGTCTACACTCATCCCCTTGGTGATCTCAACCAATCTCTTAATACCATTTGTGTGTCTGCCTCCCATATTAGTATCTCCAGCCCAGACCACTTTCAGAACTACAAACTCTTATAGCCAACTCTCTATTCAACTAATTTGATAGATATTTCTAATATAAAATATCCAAAACTGAGCTCCTGGTGGTGGTGGTGGTGGTGGTGGTGGTGGTGTTCATTGCTGTTGATTGTGACTCATAGCCAACCAATGTGATAGAATAGAACTGGCCCTTGGGTTTTCTAAGTTGTAATCTTTATGGAAGCAGATTACCAGATCTTTTCTACTGCACAGCCACTGGGTGGGTTCAAACTCCTACCCTTTCTGTTAGTAGCAGCCAGCACTTAACCACTGTATCACCAGGGCTGCTTAAGCTCCTGATAGTGACCCCCACCACACACCAAAAAAAAAAAAGTTTCTTCCTCATCTCAGTAAATGTTAGGTCCATTCTTTCAGGTGCTCATTAATATCTTCTATACCCCACATGAGATCCACCAGCAAATTCTGATGTCTCAACACTCAAAATATACTCAGAATCTGACCACTTCTCACCTCATCTACCATCATCATCCAGTCAAAGCCACTATCCTGTCTCACCTGGACTATGGCAGCAGCCTTCTAAGTGATCTCCCTGCTTTGATCCTTTAGCCTTTTCCATTTTTTCCTATCAGATTACCCAGAACGATCCAATTCAAAAGTTAATTTGAAAAATTAGCAACAAAAGATAACCCAATCAAAAAGTAGACAAAGGACTCGTACAGACATTTCACAAAAGAGGATATTCAAATAGCCCATGAGCACATAAAACCATGATCAGTGCCATTAGTCATTGACTTGTTGTCATTAAGTCAATTCCAACTCAGAGTGACCCTACAGAACAGAGTAGAACTGCCCCATAGGCAAAGTCTTTACAGAAGCAGGTTGCCACATCTTTCTCCCACGAAGCAGCTGTTGTTATTGTTGTTATGAGCCATCAAGTTGGCCCTGACTCATAGTGGCCCCTCCTTGAGTTTCCAAGGCAGTATCACTACGGAAGTAGATTGTCTAACCCTCCTTCAGAGGAGTGGCTGGGGAGTTTGAACCACCAGCCTTCTGGTTAGCAGTCAAGTGCCTTAGGCACTATGATACCAGAGCTAGTGGGTTCAAACCAATGACCTATCAGTGAGCAGCTGAGCACTTAACCATGGCACACCACCAGGGTTCCTTTCTTAGTCACGAGACAGATGCAAATCAAAACCACAATGAGATATCACCTCATTCCCGTTAGAATAGCCATGATAAAAAAAAAAAAAAAATGTAAATTAACAGGTATTAGTGAGGTTGTAAAGAAATTGGAGGCCCTATCTATTACTGATGGAAATGTAAAATAGTATAGCTGCTGTGGAAAATATTTTGACAGCTTCCCAAAAATCTGAACATAGAACTACCATATGACCCAGCAATCCCAATCCTAGGTATATACCCAAAAGAAGTGATAGCAGGAATACAAACAGAAACCTGTACACCAATGTTCACTGCAGCCCATGGGAAACAACCAAAATGTCCATCAACAGATGAATAGATAGACAAAATGTTTATATACATATAATGGAATATTACCTAGCCATAAAGTGCAATGAAGTCCTGATACATGCCACAACATGGATGAACCTTGAAAACAATATTTAGAATTCTAAATGTAGAATTCTAGGCTGAAATTCACTTTCTTTCAGAATTTTGAACGAATCAGTCCTTTGTCTTCTATATCCTTTTGTTGCTCTTGAGAAGTCTGATGTAATTTTGATCCCTAATCCTTTGTATAGAAGCTCTGCAGGCATAGTGCCTAAGGCATGTGACTACTATCCAGAAGGCTGGCAGCTCAAACCCACCAGCCACTTCTCAGAAAGAAGATTGGGCAATCTACTTCTGTAGTGATACCACTTCGGAAACCCAAGGAGGGGTCGCTGTGAGTCAGATCCAACTCAACGGCAGTGAGTTTGGTTATTTTGGAATCCTTTGTATGTATCATGCCTTTCCTCTCTCCCTCCCACCCTCTTCTTTTTCCTTCCCTCTAAAAGCTTCTAGTATCTTCTCTTTATCTTTAGTTTTCTGAAATTCTACAAAATATGCGTTGGTATTGTTTTCTTTCAAACTGTAAACATGCATGTCCCAGTCCTGGGAAATTTTCTTCTATTATTTCTTTCTTCTTTTCTTCTTCTTTTTATTGTTAGTTAAATATTAGACCTTCTAGTCATATATTCCTAAGGAGGTCTGGTGGCTTAGTGGATAAGTCATTCAGCTGCTAACCAGAAGGTCAGTCATTCAACCCACCAGCCGCTCCACAGAAGGAAGATGGGGTGATTTACTTCCATAAAGATTTACAGCCTCAGAAACCCAATGGGGGTCACTGTGAGTAAGAATCCACTTGATGGCAACAGTGAGTTGACTCAGATATTCAAATTTTTTTATCTTCTATCACCTGCATATTATTACTATTTCTTTTGTGATTCTGCTCTGAATTACAGGGATATTTCAATTTTATCTTCTAACTTGATTTTTCTATTTATAATATATTTATAATTTCCAAGAGCCCTTTTCTTGTTTCCTGATTTTTTTAAAAAAAGTATCTTATTCTTATTTCAAGGAAACAGCAGGTCCTCTTATCTCTCTGAAGGTATTAATTTTAATTATTTGAATCTAGTTATGTTTGTTGCATTGCCCCAATTCTTTTTCTTTGTTTCAGCCTCAAGCTCACAGAGCACAGACTTATAGAGTGAAGAATATTCTCAAAAGGATGATGATTTTTGGCTCTCTTGTCATATTTTAAAGTGAGCCACTGATAAACTGATTGGAAGCTTGGTGTGTGTGGGCAGGCTTATTAACTTGGGCTTCCCTATATGGAGATTGTTTAGCACATTTACCCTTTCAAAGGGGATTGCCAAAAATCAGTATCCATAGTCTTTGCTCTGGAAGTTGTATGAACCAGTCCAGGAAGACTAAGATCACTCACTTCTGATGCCAAATTATGTGGTGGTTAACAAATCCCACTCCACACTCCAACTTCATCCTGTGGAAATCTCAGCTTCCCTTCCCTGTTCAGTTCACACCCCAGCTGCCCACACAGCCTTTAGCTCTCTTATCTACAACTACCCAGAGGTGGGTCACTGGGTACCAGCCATAGCTGGAGGTCAACATGACTTTCTCCACTTCAGATAAGTGGGCCCCTTCTCACTCTCACTCCCAGCCACTAAGGTCTGGGTCAGCCAGTACCAGCTACAAGACTGGAAGTACACATGACTCTATCCACTCAAACCATACATTCAGCCAGTCCTAAACCAGAGCTTTTCCTCTACCCCTTCAGAGTACTGGCTGCAAGCCTGGGAGTCCAAGTGATTCCTTCCATTTCAAATCAGCCAGCTCCACCCCTCACTCTTCTTTGGATCCTAAAAATCACTGGAATGACTCACAGAGTTTATGTTGTTGTTGTTATGTGCCATTGAGTTGGACCCGACTCATAGCAACACCTCCTTGGGTTTCCGAGGCAGTATCACTATGGAAGTAGATTGACCAACCTTCCTTCCGAAGAGTGGCTGGTGAGTTTGAACCGCCAGCCTTCTGGTTAGCAGTCAAGTGCCCTAGGCACTATGCTACCAGAGCTCCACAGAGTTTATAGGAAACACCATATCTGCGATAACAGCTTTAATACAATAAAGCTTGCAAAAGGTGGAACCTATGTACAGCTGAGATCTGTCACACAAGAAAAACTCAAAATATTTTGCACTAATAAATAGCAATAGAAAAGTGGTAAGACTGCATCCTGTTAAAGGCAGAAAACTTCCACAACCCAGAAAACAAGGCAGCCCTGTAAAGTTCCAGCTCTCGCAGGTTTCACAATATAACACAAAAGATACTAATGAAGAGATGCATATGGTGAAGTCTGTAAGGAGGTCACAGTGCAGAGCTTCTAAGTCCCAAGGAAGGATGCACTACCCTCTCTCGTGCATGGTCACCAACCAAGAAGCTCCAACCAAGCCTCAGGTTCAGAAGTTTCATCAGCCTCACCATATGGCCATGATAAATTACATCAGATCTCATTAGGCTTAGTCAGCATTGGGCTGCAAGGTAAGCCTCTATCCTCCGGGCTCTCAGAAGCCTTGAACAAAAAGTCAAATTACTTTAAGCACCTGATAGGGGGAATAATCAGTTGTCGTCATCCCTCCCTCCCACCCCCAGAGAAGGATCTTCTAAACAAGTTCCACAGAGACATAAGCCTAGCTGCTAGCGGGAGAAGTTGCACTGAAGATCTTACCATTTCAGATGGATTTTCATTAATCCCCTTATTTATAGTTGAGCCACCTCACTTTTGTTTCTATTTTGCTTAGTGTCTCTGGCAGTTAAGGTTGTCACCTTGGTTGGGCCATGGTTTTGAGTGGATTGGCAACTGGATGTAGGTATTCCTCATGGAAAGACTGTAATCACCTCCATCGTGGAATCTGCTGTGAGTCAGTGGGAAAGGAGCTGCATTTGGGATGTGGCCTGCTTCTAGTATATAGAGAGAAGCTTTGAGAAGGGTCTCTAGGTTTTTGGCACATTTTGGGCCATGCTGCCTGGCCATCTTGGGAATGTTTCTGAACTTGTACCAATGACCTGCCATATTATCTGCTGATCTTGCAATTGTGCCATTTTACCTGCTCATCAGCCTCATCAGCCAGCAGCTGCATGAGCTACAAGAAACCTCCAGCTCCACTGGACCTAGAACAAGAGGCAGAGCTGAAGCCCAAGGTTGAGGGGCCTTCATCCAGCCCCTAGAGCCAGCACTCTGGATTTAAGACTTCTAGCCTCCTAAATTGTAGAAGAATAAATTCCTGAATTCCGGCAAGATGGCGGACTAGGCACAAGGACTGCACAGACGCTCTTCAACAAAGAAAAGGGAAACCAATTAACACAGACACAGAAGATAATCTTGGACCCCTGAGACTTGAAGCGAAGGATACATAAGTGGACTAAACCC
>NW_006921633.1:15924698-15927473 GCF_000298275.1 Orycteropus afer afer
GAGGGGAGCTGTTGCATTGTGGTAAACTGTGGTCAATGACATGAGACAAAGTATATGTGAACTGCTGTATGGAAAATGAATTTGCTCTGTAAATCTTCACCCAAATAAAAACAAATAAATTAAAATAAATAAATAAATAAATAAATAAATTCCTGTTTGTTAAAGGCATCTACTTGTATTCCTATAACAGCAGTACTGTGGAACTAAGATAGTGTCTTAACTCCATCAGCCCAATGATTTGGTGTCTCTCTCCAGGAAATAACTCCCCATCTCATTTGCTCTTTACACAAACTTTCAATTGACTTTTTGTTCAATGTATCCCCTTATTTTCAGTACCACCTTCTATTTCTGTACCTGTGTTTTTCTAGGGTTTGAAAGTAAAAAATGTTTACTTGCCATTGATATCTTTTCTTGCAACCCACACAGATTTCGGTAAATTCTCTGTTCAGCCAAGTCAGCTACCACTTAGCCATCTGGTTTTACAACTTTGAAAATCTGATTACTACCTTCTCTCTATCATAGACTTTTTATTCTCTTTGTTCTCATGACTTTACATTTTTTATACTCCTTTACTATAATTTAATGAAATTGTAAGAGGATGTGAAAATAACTATGACTTTAATCAATTGTGTTTAATGAGAAAACCTGTGTGTTTTCCATATCTTACTGTAATTAGGAGTGTATTTACTTACATAATTCTTCTATGTCTATATTTTGCTGAAAATCAACATAGTATGTTGGCTGAGGACATGAACTTTGAAGCCAACATGCTTGAGTTTGATCTTGGCATGATTTACTAGTTGTGAAATTAATCTATTTCTCATCTATAAAATGATTATAGAAAGTATCTCATATCTCTTTTTGAGTCTACCTTTTTTCTCATAGGGTTGTGAGGACTGCAGTGAGTTAATATTTCTTCTACGAAGAATGAAAATGAGTTAATAGTTCTAAATTGCTTAAGAGATTGCCTGGTACATGGTGCTACACAAAATAAAATTTAAAATATATATCCAATCATTGCTTCATATCATATACAAAACAAATTCAAAATGGATTAAGGATCTAAATGTACAAACTAAAATAATAAAATTCTTAGAAGAACAAGCAGGGGCAACACTGTCAGGCTAGATTTTAACAATGGAGTATCTATGATAATAACAAAAGCACAAACAGCAAAAGACAAAATAAATAAATGGGGAAGCATAAAAATTAAAAACTTTGTTCATCAAAAGACTTTATTTAAAAAAAAAGTGAAAAGACAAGCCACTAACTGGGAGAATAGCTTAGGAAACCATGCATTTGACAAGAACATAATAAAAATATATATATAACTTCAACAACTTAACAACAAAAAGACAAATAACTCAACCATAAAATGGCCAAAGGTCTTGAACAGACATTTCATGAAAGAGGACATTCAAATGGCCACGAAACACATGAAAAGGTGTTCAGTGTCATTAGCTATCAGAGATACGCAAATCAAAACCACAATGAGATACCATTACACTCCCACCAGGATGGCTAAGACAACAAAAAGAAAATGATGAGGAAGTGGAAAAATTTGAATGCTTAGCTAATGCTGGTGGGAATGCAAAATGGTACAGCCACTCTGGAAAATAGTGTGGCAGTTCCTCCAAAAACTAAAAACAGAACTACCACATAATCCAGCAATTCTACTCCAAGGTATAAACCCTAGCCCACAAAATAAGTAGAGGCTCAAAAAGAGACTTGTACACACTCTTGTTCACTGCAACTCCGTTTAAAATAGCCAAAAGGTAGAAACAACCTAAATGCCCATCAACAGCTGAATGGATAAACAAAATGTAGTACACACAATGGACTACCACTCAGCCAACAGGAAAAATGAAGTCTTAATTCTATGCTACAGTATGGATGAAGTATGGAAGACAATGCTGAATGAAGTAAGTCTCAACTACAAAAGGAAAAATATTGTATGAATTCACTTATATAAAAAGCCAAGAAAAGGCAAATTACAGAGACCAAAGTTTACCAGTGGTTACAAGAGGCAGGAAGGAGAGGGAAAAGGAGTGTTAACAGTGATGGTAAAATCACATCAACAGTAGGATTATATAGCCAATTTTGTAATTGTTGTCAATAAGTTCTACACCTGTAAAAAGTTGAATTGGCAAAAGCAGTATGATAGATATATTTACAACAGTGAAGAAAACAAACAAAAAAAGTAGCTGCTGGCTGCTTATGTACAATTAAACACCTCAGGAAATTAGGTTTATTGGTTGGGAGGTTTAGGGTCATGGTTTGTGGGACATCTCAGTTAATTGGCCTAATAATGTGTTTAGTGCTTCTGTTCTACTTCCTAGTTCAGTTCATAGCACCTGGGGTCTTAAAAGCTTGCAAGAAGTCTTCCAAAGCACAACAATTGACCTCTATTCACATGGAGCAATAGAGAAAGAAGGAAAGTCAAGAGCAGAAGGAAGAAGTGGAACATGTGGCTAATTGCCTCCATGAACAACTGCTTCCTGTATAATGAGACCAGAAGAATTGGATGGTGCCTGGATACCATTACTGAACATTTTGATCAAAGAGTTCATAGATGAATCCTGATCAAAAGGGGAAATATCGCAGCACAGAATGTCAAATTCTCATGGACTCTACACTTTCTGAAGCCATGAAGGGTAGATGAATCCCTGAAACTATTGGTCTGAGGATAAACTTTAAACCTTAAACCAAAATTTATCCCTGAAGTCTTCTTAAAACCAAGCAACAGTTTAGCTTAACTGATTAAAAAAAAAAAAA
>NW_006921633.1:15934710-15962900 GCF_000298275.1 Orycteropus afer afer
GGGAGAACAATGTGGAACAAAACTCAAAATCATTTGGGGAAAAAAAGGGGGGGGGGACAGGTTTGCTGGTCTGATAGAGCCTGGTGGAACCACTGAGACTATGGCCCCTAGCTGCCCTTCAGGTCGGGAATTGAACTCATACCCGTAGCTTCCAGCCAAACAAAAGATAGGCATATGAGTTGAACATTTACCTGAGGTAGATACACTCCTTAAAGAGAACAATCATGGGAGAAAGAAGGGCTGTTTATGTACAGGGAGATACAGCTCAGAGGGCAGGAGTGAAAGGACACTGGGAAGAGGTAACTATGGGAAGGAAGTGGAAGGGGAGCTGTTGCATTGGGGTAAATTGTAGTCAATGTCATGAGACAGAGTGTGTATGAGCTGCTGTATGGAAAGTGAATTTACGCTGTAAACTTTCACCCAAATCACAATTAAAAAAAAAAAATTGTTTAATTGGTTTATGTCTTGCTGTGTAAATTCTCAAAAATGACAACAATAAAAAAAATTTTAAAAATCCAAATAATGAAAAAATTACTAACTATGCATTGTTGTTGTTATGTGCTATCGAGTAGGACCTGACTCATAGGGACCCCTCCTTGGATTTCTGAGGTGGTATCACTACAGAAGTAAATTGCCCACCCTTCCTTCCAAGGAGTAGCTGGTGGGTTTGATCCACCAGCCTTCTGGTTAGTAGTCAAGGGCCTTAGGCAGTATGCTACAAATTGCAAAATACCCAATTTGAGAATATTATAAGTATCTAGAATTACAATTTCCAGTCCATTTTTAAATAATTTTACACACATAAATAATCTGTCCATGGCAAATACAAATTTTTATTTTACCTAAATATAATCATAGTACACACAAAATTCTTGACTTAAGTGGCAGACATAAGGTGTTTCAAATATTTCTCAATTATGAACAGTTTACTTGGACATTTATGTAAATAGTTTTCTAGAAGTCATAGCTTACAATGGAATTGTCCTCCAAATTGGTAATTGTACACTCCAATCAGTAGTTTATGAGACTATTAATTTTCCTATAACTTCACCAACACTTGATATTGTTAGATTTAAATATTTGCTTATGTGTTGAGTGAAAAAAATAGTATCTCATTGCTGTTTTAATTTGCACATTATGATAGTAGGTGAAAAAAGACACCTTTGAAATTATTTGTATTTAAGGGGGAGCCAGAGGAACTGAATAGAAGAGAAACACATAGGCAAGGTCAACAATATTGGTAATGATCTAATTCATTAGTTCAGTGTGGGCTTCATGTGCATTTATTTTATAATACATAAAAAAGAGTATCAGTAATATATAAATAGAAGTATCAAATATTATATAATAAAAATTTTAAACCATATATACAATATACCATCTTTCAGCAAATGTTTAAAATATGCATATGTATATATTATTGTTGTTGTTGTTGTTATGTGTCGTCGAGTCAGACCCAACTCATAGCGACCCCTCCTTGGGTTTCTGAGGCGGTATCACTACGGAAGTAGATGGCCCAACTTTCCTTCCAAGGAGTAGCTGGTGGATTTGAACCGCCAAGCCTTCTGGTTAGAAGTCAAGTGCCTCAGGAACTACGCCACCAGAGCTCCTTATGTATAAATATATATATACATAGTAAAAAGATAAATATCAAAAGGTGAGTAGTGGATAACAGTGAGCAGTTGGATAAGGTGATTGATGTCCCTTCAGGCTTTTCTTTGTTTCCAAATTTTTAGCTTGAGTTTGTCTGTTATTTTTGTAATTTTAATGAAAGCCGTTAAAGACTATTCAAAAGTGGGAACATGTAAAGTATTAAGCTATCATACACTGGCTAAAATGAGTTTCATTGGCCTCAAAAGGCTCCTGGACAGTATTATTCCTTTGTTTATTACCCAACAGCATAGCAAATAATAGTTTTGGTACAGGTCAAAAAGGTCATCAAATAAGTATCTATGGAGAAATCTTTTCAAGCTACCTTTCTAGTTTTTGTTTTATTATCTGAAGACAAAACACTTACTTATCAACATGGTTAGGTTCCTAAGACCAGGTCATTATGCAAAAAATAGGCATTAAGTGAAGATGGAAGATGAACACATAAGCTCACCAAATAAAGGATAATTACATATTACATAACTGCCAAACCATTGAGAATCATGGCCCAGCCAAGTTGACACATACCTTGACCATTAAAAACAGCATTATTCTCTCCTTGCACATAGCATTCATTACTGCCAGATGTGTATCATTAAAGCTCAAAATAATCAGATTTTTTTAACCACTCTCATAAACATAAAATGTCAGGTAACAAGGGAGCCAATGGGAGCTCTGGTAGCGTAGTGACTAAGGCACTTGATTGCTAACCAGAAGGCTGGAGGTTCAAACCCACCAGCCACTCCTCGGAAGGAAGATGAGGCAATCTACTTCCGTAGTGATACTGCCTCAGAAACCCAAGGAGGGGTCGCTATGAGTCAAGTCTGACATGACGGCTCATAACAACAACAACAACAACAACAAGTGTATATCTTTAGTAATGCTTTTCCTCACTACCAACAATGTCCTCTCTTCCTCCTTATTTCACCCAATTTTGTCCTTTCCAAAGTTTACTATTAAATCTTAACCAACTAGTCATCAACAACAATCACTAAACATTACCTGTTTAGGTACTATATGAAGTAATTTAGCACTTAGTCTCAAATTATTCTTTAACTTTGTAAACTAATTTTCTTTCTGAAATATATTTAAAGTCAGTCCTTTGAAGGTAGGGATTTCACTTATATTTTCAATAATCTTTAAAGATGAGTTTATTGTTGGACCTCAATAAGTGCCTATTTAAAGACAACTTAGTAATGATAACACTGAGATTTATAAGTAGTTAAATATTAAAACAGGGAACAAAGTATGCTTCAAGCCTTTCTTCAAACCCCCTGACTTCTCAACTCTCCAACCTTCTGATCTTTAGGGAAACAAGTATCTCTACAATTTCTCATCAGTCAACTGACATTCAAGTTTCTTTTGCTGACTCAATTTTCCTCTTCTGTTCCCTAAATGAGAAAATCCTTGGCTCACTTCATGAGATCATCTACTCAGTGGCTTAGTATCATCTCTTTGTTGTTTTCTCTCTTATCTGCACCTCCAACCTTTCACTGCAGTTCCATGTTTCATCATTTGATTATTTGGTTGCTTCATATTTAACACAGCCAAAACTAAATTTTCTACCTACCATTCTAAATTTCTTTGCTGGCTATCAACATTCTCTGCCATTTAGCCTCATTGTATTTATCCTTTGAAAATATTTCACTGCCCCCAGTTCTCATGTTTTACTCTACATCCCTCTGCTAATTCTTCCATAAGTCTAATTTTTATAAAGCATTTGTCTGCTCTAAAATGTTTATAGTGTTACAGGACAAAGTATCAATCCCAAGTGTAACATTCAAAGCCCCTTACAATGAGGCATCAAATACCATTCAAACTTATACTTTGTTGTTCAACATGAACCATTTGTCCCCAAATGGGCCCCTCTCCTTACTACCACATAAATACACCATTTTACTCTCCTTGAATACCTCAGTTAATCTAATTCCTTTTTTTCTGAAATTCCGTTCAATTTAACCTAATCAAATTTATGTATCCTTTAAGATCTAAGCAAAATTATAACTTCTCCACAAAATTTTTCTTAATTATTGCAGATTCCATTGATTTCTGCTTTCTCTAACTTGTTCTATCTTTTCACTTGGTGTCATGCAACTTGGCATTCATCAGTGTCCTAGTGATTTCATGTGTCTCTATGCTCCTTGACTACACTGTGCTAGGAACTCAGCCCATGCCTTACTCTTCCTTAGTGACACTGACAGTGCCTCCACAGTGAACAGTCAATAAATAGTGTATAGATGTTGTTGTTGTTATTTGTCATCATGTCGGACCCTACTCATAGCGACCCCTCCTTGGGTTTCTGAAGCAGTATCACTATGGAAATAGATTGCCCAACCTTCCTTCCCAGGAGTGGCTGGTGGGTTTGAACCACTAGCCTTCTGGTTAGCAGTCAAGTGCCTTAGCCATTATGCTACCAGAGCTCCTAGTGTATACATAATATGCTACTATTAATAGTTGTAAATAAAACTATGGTTTGTCTATTGTTATTTTCTGAAGAAATAATTTCTGAATTTGATGAGAGGAAAGATTAAGCAATGATGCTACTCATTCTACAATTTAGTAAGTTGTGATAAAATGAGTTCCAAAAGGTCACAATCTATCTGTGACAGACCTGGAAGATAACGTATATTTTTGCATAGCTAGTCAAGTAATTCATTACAGGAATTAAAATAGGGAACCTGTCTTTTCTTGGCATCTTAAAACTGTGCCTAGAAATCTAGAATTGTTATATAAAGAAACTAAAATGAAACTGACTATATTGTATACTTTTACAGTTAAATACACATACATGATTTGATCTAAAAGCAACATACGTAAAGTTGTATTTGCTCTTAATGATAATATTTTTAATTATGTAATGATCTACAAATAAGAATTGGACTTGAAACATAATACTTTAGGAATTTATGAATTCCACCATAGTGATGAATAAACTAGTAGTGTTTTAATGGTGAGACTATTATTCCCTAGAACAGTTTGTAAAATAAGTTAAGAAATTCAAATAGGAGATTATTAAGTTCTTCCTATTAATAAAATAATTTCAGGAGACCAAAGAAAGTGAGAAATATATTTAGTAGCTAGTAAAATTAAAATTCCAAATTACCTTTCATACTTCTTAATGCATCTCAAACTAGGTAGAGCCACGGTCTGAAAAACCAACTTCCTCAGACAATTTTTCCCCAGACATATGTGCAGCGTAGTAAATCATATGGTATGGGTTTTCTAGCCATAGTCTTTGTAACTCCCACCAGATTATGGGTGGGACCATGCAATTTAAACTCCTGATTGTTAAAGTCATCCACCTGGGGCATTTCTATTGGAGCAGCATGAAGTAATCTTCTGGGAAAGTTTTCTCTCTTTCTCTGTCTCTCACGTGTGTAGAACTCTGATGTTGGGACTGGTTGGTTTTGCCACTCTGCCAGGCTCAAAATGAGCCCTCCTAGAGGCAGAAGGAATGAGACTCCTGGCTAAGAGAAACATGCTGCTGAGAGAGATGTCCCACTGTGTGAGAGATGCCTAGCTGAGAGAGAGAGAGAAGGAGATGCCCAGCTGAGAGAGATAGACACCAGCTGAGAGAAATGCTCAGCTGAGAGACGGCAGCAGTGGAACCAAGAGGCATGAGATAAAGTGGCAGGCTTACCTGGCCCACAGAGACAGAGGCCAGGCTGAGAGGCCAAGGGCTAGAGAAGCATGTCTAAGGGCACAGCAGAGGGGACACTGTCCTGACCAAAGAATTGTATCCTAAGTGCAATTCTGAATTTGAATGGTAGCCTGTTGCTTCCCTGATAAACCCCATAATCTGTGAGTTCTGTGTGGCCACTGTAGTGAATTATCAAACCCAGCAGAGAGGTGGTGGGTGCTGCGGGAGGGATGGTTGGTGTCAAGGTTGGTAAGAGGGCTGGAGGGTGGCAATATGTCTGGCCTCATAGGAACAGGCCTTGGGCTGCTGATGGTGATTCTGTCTTCTTCTTGTGAAGTTAGAGGAGGTCAGAAGATGCCACCTCCCTGCCCTGTTAGCAATATGTATCAGTGAATCTTTATTTGTATACTGTTATGAACTTACAAGCAGAGGAATTATTTTTAAAACGGTACAACTTACAGATCATTAAATCAACAACATAACTAAGCTTTGGTAAGGCTGATGACCTATAAATACTCATTATTCGACTAAGAAGATCCAAGGTCTCCTGAGACCCTTTTATGTTGTTGCACTTGCCTCTCTAACTGCTGAACAACTGGACCTTTGGGAAAAATAAAGACATCATAAAGAGAAGACAACAAAAATAAATTCCACAAGTCCTAAATTTGCCATTTCTTTAGGGGTGACAAATTTAGGTTAGTTGTGTAGTGGCCAAATTAAAAAACTGAAAGTCCCAATGTTTTAGCACTGAGGCACTGAGGAACTTTTTCACTTCTTTTCTAACAGTTATAGTTTTGTTTGTTTGTTTTTGTTATTTTTTTTTCACTATAACATACAACTTTATTTCCAGATTTTTTTTCTGCAATTTCTTTTCTTTTTCTTTTTTTATTGTGATTTGGGTGAAAATTTACAGAGCAAATTCACTTTCCATACAGCAGTTCACATACACTTTGTTTCATGACATTGAACACAATTTACCACAATGCAACATCTCCCCTCATGCTTCCTCCTGATACTTACCTCCTCCCTGTGTCCATCCTTCCATGCACTCCTGCATCCTGAGCTGTCTCCATGTGCAGCTCTTCTTTCTCCCATGATTGTTTTCTCCAAGGAGTGTATCTAACTAAGGTAAAATGTTCAACTCATATGCCTATCTTTTGTTTGGCTGGAAGCCACAGGTGTGGGTTCAATTCCAGATCTGAAGAGCAGCTAGGGACCATAGTCTCAGTGGTTCCACCAGGCTCTACCAGACCAGCAAACCTGGTCCCCCCCCCCTTTTTTTCTCCAAATGATTTTGAGTTTTGTTCTACATTGTTCTCCCTCTCTATCAAGGATCTCCTACATAGATCCCCTTCCAAGTGGTTGACAGTAGTAGCCGGGCACCATCTAGTTCTTCTGGTCTCATAGTCATATAGGCTGCAGATCGGATGGTGTACCAGTCACTAGGACTAATTGTTTCCATGAATTTTTGGTTTTCTTCATTCTTCTTTGCTCTGGACGAGGAGAGACCCATCGTTGCATCTAGATGGCAGCTTGCAAGCTTTTAAGATCCCAGTCGCTACTCGCCAAAGTAGGAGGTGAAACAATGTTTTGTGTGGTATGTTATGCCAATTGAGCTTGATGTCCCCTGCCACTATGGTCCTGAGCCCCCAGGTTCAACTACTCAATCCCTCTTGGTAGCTGGGTGTGAGCAAGCAGTGACTACAACCTTGTCCCTTGTCAACTCTACTATACACCTGGGAATTCAGATCATACACATAAACTTATAGGACCACTGTCTGCCAACCCTAAATATGTTCTTGGGTACACTCCCCACTTCATAGACATACCTAATAGTTCAGCCTGTCCACCCATCTATCCACCCATATACCCATATTTGCCTTCACTGACAACGCCATACTATATGTGCAAAAGGGTTCATCTTTGTTGTCTGTACTTCCCACGTACCTCTCTATGTCTTTCTCTTCCTCGATGCCACTATATTGATCACTCACATTTGGTACATTGCCCTTCTCTTCACCCAAATCAATACTTAACTCTAACCTAACAGGTATAGAATATTTTGTTTAGTCAACTGCTGCCATTTAAAGGTAAAAATGTGATGCTTGAGCTAAATTTTTAGAAGGGTCTACAAGAATAGACCCCAGAATATATTTTTAGAAGACCTAGCTAAGAATCCTATCAAGAAACTGAGAGTTTGGATTGATAATGTTAAGAGGTCTCAGAAAGGCCCCATGTGTGTATCTAAGTGTTTCTGTGATGTGAAATGGGGGCTTACATGGACCTGTAGGGAAGGCCAAGGTATCTTGCTAAAATATAAAAACCAAACCCACTGCCATCAAGTCAAATCCGACTCACAATGACCCCTCCTTGAGTTTCCGAGGTGGTTAACACTACGGAAGTACATTGCCCAACCTATACCACAGCAAAAATGTGCTGCAAAAGGTTTATTTTAGGAACATCTTACTGTTCAGACAAATAAAATACAAAATATGACAGAATATAAACAGAGACAAGTTCCATTGGAAGTGTTAAATTAAAAGCCAAGTTATTGGCATACAAGCTTAAGAAAGCAGTATAGTCAGGTTGCTGCAAATTACAAAGGTATTAGAATATACCATAAAAATTCCTTTCATGTTAATTCAATAATAAGGGACATCCCTCTCCATACTTTCTCTTAAAATACTTCCTTATTAAATTAAAATGCAATAAAGTCTATCTAAAAAGGATTGCCTAGTGGGATGCTCCACTGCATATTTTGAGGCTTGACATGTTCCAACATACCCTGTGTAATGGTAAGGGTGGAGGCCATGAGACACACCCCTTACTACAGGCGGCAGGCTTGCCCTCCAGTCAAATAATTTTGAGCCTGTTTTTAAGGTGAGTAATGGCATTAAAACTACAATTTGAGTTGCACTAAAATTGAAACTTTCTGGAGCTTATTTTGCATTAAACTTTTAAAGTTTAAAACATTTTCATGCAAACAATTTATGAATTTCTATAATCCCATTTTTTTAATAGTGTCTAAGGTGAATTTAAGAAGTATTACAGTTCTAAAAGCATTAACTCAGGCTTATAAATAAACTCTGGAAACAATAATTTTGTACCTGATGAGGAAAAAACCAAATAGTTTGTAGAGTAAAACTAGTTTGAACAAAACTGAGGAAAAACTACCAGGTGCCATCAAGTCATTCCCTACTCAGGGCAACACCAGGTGTTTCCAAGCATAACCTGGGCCCATAGAGTTTTCAGTGGCTGTGATCCTTCAGAAGTACATTACCAGCCCTTTCTTCCAAGGTACCTCTGAGTGCAGTCAAATTGCCAGCCTTTTGGTGAATAGCTGAGCACTTAACCATGTGTGCCACCAGGGAATCCTGACAAAAAACTAGAGTCCTCTAAAATGATAGTCTATATTCAAATGGTAAGTAAGATATTCTTATAATTACTACAAATTTGAGGTTGTAGATTTATGGATAGAACCGCTAGCCTAAAATTCAACCAAGAATGGTAAGATCTAAAATGAGCCACATTGTAAACAAAAATTTAAACTGATACAGGAAATTCAATTCCATAAAACTGTAATAATTAGTAATATTGACACAATTTCTATTATACTGATGAATAGAACATAAATGAAACAACAAAAAAACAGCTATCAAGTTGATTCTGACTCATGGTGACCCCACTGTTACCTAGTAGAACTGCTCTACAGGGTTTTCTTGGCTGTAATCTTTATAGAAGCAGATCACCAGGTCTTTCTTACGCAATGCCACTTGGGGAAATCTGAACCACCAACCTTTAGGTTAGTAGTAAGAGCAAACCATTTGCACTAGCCAGGGATCTGCTGAATAAGCTATAACTTATAATTCTTTTCATCATAAGCAAATGAAACTTTTCTAGAAAATAGTATTTTTAAAACCTATTAGCAAAGTTGAGGCATTTATTCATTATGTAGTAATCAACAGACAATAATTAGGTCCTTATTATGTTCTGAATCGAGGCTCATTCAGTATTTAGCTCATCCTCTCTAGACCCTGGTAGTGCTCTCCACATTCTGTGATGGAACTGTTCAATATGATAGATATGTTCTATCTGCACCGTCCAATACCATAACATGTAGTGCAACTGCAAAACAACATTTTTCATTTTATTTAATTTTAAAAAAAGGTTTTCTTTTTTTGTTCTGGTTTTTTTGTTTATATTTTCTTGTCTTTTTAAAATTTTTTCTTTTTCATTTTAACTTTTATTTAAATAGCCACATATGACTAGTGGCTACCATATTAAAGAGCACAGGGTTAGAAGGTTCGTGTTGGGTCTAACTCTAGTTTGCTTGTTGATTTCTGTAAGCACAGTATTTCCAAACACTGAAGTATGCCACATACTTTTTTGTCCCACGGTTTCATCTTTTTCAAAAATATGATTAGATCTATCTCAGTAAAGACTCAATACATTTCAGAGAACACTCAAACAAAAAATACCAACTGAAAAGATCATAAGTGTTTACAGTGTGCCAATACAACTACACTGATTAATGTTAATGTTAGTTTGAGAATGACTAGAATTCAAACTCTGAAATATCTTCTCCTAAAAAGTTTCTGCCCATTACCTATCATAACACAAAAATACCAATTACTGCATAGTTTCAGAGCTCCCTTGGTTAAACACTGCAAAAGTATGTCAAACCATTTTACCTGACAGACATATTTGTTCTTCCATTTGCTCAGCACACACTGACTGTTTTGCATCAGCTCCTAGGACAGAAAAAGAGAGAGTGCAGTTAGCTATATACATTGTCATTATCAGTTAAAGTGCTTCTGATTTGCAAGCAAAAAAGAAAAAAAAACAGATCAGCATGCCACACAAAGATGCAACTGTTTTAGAACTCCTCAGTGGACAAAAGCAAAGCTATCATCACGATGAGAGTTGATCCTTTACAAAAATTAAAGCTGGTGAAAGATGTTTTAAAACAGATTTGTTTGTTGCCATTTTTGAAACTTTTTGAAAGATACCTCCAACTCCTTGAGTGAGTCTCGAAGCTTTTCTGGGCGCCTGTTTTTGAGTGTCCAAGGATAATCTCGTGCTGGCAAATAAAACATGTATTACAGTTAGTTAAACACGACTTAAAAAGGAAACTCTACTCAGTGTGACTTAGGAAGATTAAAATAAAACACTTTCATAATTGAGAGGAAGTGGGCTTCATTTCTATCATCAGATGACAGCCTTTTGAAAGGCTTTGTCATAGGAACAGGATTTTTACCACAAAACAATCTCCCTGATCATAATTTTATGATGACAGCCAACAAGGCTCAGAGATTCCCTGGGAGTTTCCTAAGCTTGTAAATCTAGTACTTAGCAGTCAATGACCTACTCTATACTATCTAAAATACTATTTGATGTAAATAATTAAATATTCAATCCAACAGAAATCCCAAATTTTCCAAGTAACCTTTTCAGATCTTGAAATTCTCAGGAGTAATTAACTAATATAATAAAGAAAGAAATAATACACAAAAATGGTACACAGAAGAATTTCAAATTAAGAATCAAAGTCACATTTAAAAAAAATCTGAGGGAAATTCAACTTTTCACAAATCAAGCAATAATAGTGCTCTTTTCTTATTTAAAATACTACTCTCTTAAATCTACATCAATTATGATAAGCCCTTCTTTCATTTTAAATGAATTTAACTGAGAAATAAAATTGTTTAGTGTCTTCTCAATGTTAGCCTAAAAAAAATTAAAGACAGTTCTGCTTAAAAGAATTAATAGAATGTTAAACTCATTATAATATCTGTTCCATCATAAAATGAAATATATATATATAGCATACATAGACATTTAAATTTGACAGTAGGATTGCTATATAGCTTATTTCAGCAACTAATTTGGTTCTATAAGCATAATTTAAAATATTTAGAGCATATATGCAAATTAAAAAATCTGTGTTACATCTAAAATACAGTATTTTTAAAAGTTAAGCATGTCAGCTTGACCACTGAAAACAAAAGTGAGTGGTAATTTCAGCTCCAACTGTGTCCTAAATAAAGTCTTAATCACATCTAATTTTAAGTTCATTAAAACCATATTACATATGTAACATATTTACATATTTGGGAACAGAAAACACAGGAGGAAATAAAGTGCTAATACTAATAATTACAAATCGTATTTTCTTAAAATGGGTAAATGGTTTAAGCAAAGTTTAAATTATAAAAAAATTTATCATCAGAACATAAATATGGTGTGTTTATTTGAAATATATGAAATAATATAAATATAGTTCATTACAAAAGTTTATGTTTACATAAATCAAAACAGAATAAAGGTTTTAGTAGTCTAAATTAGAAAGGTCTAACAAATATAAACTTACATAATTATGTACTTAAACAATGGGTTTTACAACTACAAGAACTTTGGTGGAAATAAGGATTCCTATTTGTACAGAAATAAGAATGTTAATACTGAACCTTCAGGGATATTAAAAATCGCATTTTATAATAATTACAAAACAATATCAAGTAAGCTTACATTCTGCCAGCTTCTGCTTTTCTTCTAAGTTACCATGTTCTGTCACTGATATTGTGGCAAAGGAGAGAAGGAAAGAAGGAGAAAAAGTGGAATTTATTTTAATTATAATACCTTGTATTTTTATATTAACATGTATAATTTAATATCACACACATATTGAGATTAATAAAGCATGCTAAACTTAAAAAGGGCAGTTGAAAAACTTCCCTAATTTAGATGTTTTCATTTCATGGGGATATTTCCTAAATTTGCAGTGAAAGGCTTATGTGGCTCAACAGGTGGGCCAATATCCTAAGCTTCCAATCTCATCAGATAGGGAAGGGAATTGCAATCGAGCCCAGAACAGAAGCTGCTTCAGTCTGTCATCAGAACCATGAAGTCAGCCTATTAACCACCAAGCTAAGCACACAGGATGCTCACACAAGCCCCACTTCAACAGAGACCGAAACAGGAAGTAACTCTAGCTAGAAAGACCTTTTGGCCCATCATGAAACTTCTAAGATTAACAGGATTAATCAGATAAAGAAAATTGATCATTCACTCAGAAATGCCTATTTCAGATATCAGGTGAAGATCCAGGAGGCCAGCATCAGTGGGACTCATGCATTAACAATGCCCTCTACTGGGACAGATAAATAAATATGAATAGACTGTCCAGTTATCAACCTGATCAGCAATGAAATAAAAATTTCATGTTCTTCTACAGCATTTTCTCAATATTACTTTATTTTATATAGAACAGATATTAAACTAAGTGACTTTTCTTGAAATTCTAGACTTTATCTAAAGCTCATAAAAACAGAATTTTTTAATGGTCAGTGTTTTATAGTTTAGAATATTTTGTTTATAAAAATTAGTTTAGTGGATTAGGTACTTTACCTGGTGGATCTTTCTTGTCATAATACTGGTAAATTCCAATGTCTCTGTCTATAAAAAAGAAGAAATAACATCAAATTGTAGTAAAAAGTTTGGGAGAGTAAGAATCCGAGGCATAATACCTGGAGGTGGGATTGGGGTGATGGTGGAAAGAATGTCTGTATGCTACTGGAAATAAAATAGCTCAGAAGCACCTGGCATTGGCTTCATCTATTCTAGAGATATGCAGGGACTGGAAAGTTGATTAATGAGAAAAGATTTACACAAAACTATCATGGAATGAGGAAAATGTTAAGTACTGAAATCAAAGAGGACCAAGTTTTGTCTCTCATACTTCCTCTAATATTAGTGATACTGCCTCGGAAACCCAAGGAGGTGTCGCTATGAGTCAGGTCTGACTTGACCGCACATAACAACAACCATTAAGCAATGCCAAAGGAAATCAGTAGATGGAATAAAATGCCCTAGCTGTTGGATTCTGAACTGTGGCTTTTTCTCCCTCTGATTTAGCTCAAGGATCTAGTTCTCAGCCAATGGCACCTGCGGAAAATTTAAGGAGTGAATAGGATTAAAGGAAGGTACGGATAGACTATTCGATATTTGTTTCAATTCAAGAACCTTTCCAAATACATTCAAATTTGCATTCTTTGCTGAGGTAACAAAAGAAGCAAAGACAGACTTGCCAGATGTTGAGAGTGGTTTAACCAAGGAACTTGTTAGAAAACAAGTAATTGTGTCTGTTTTCTTCATATCTGTGAATAATGAAATATCTCACTGAAGTAGTATTTGTTTCATTTTACGCACAATAACTCTCTGCTACTAACAAAAGGAGAATACAAGCTTCTAAAGAAGCGGAAGCAGTACAGGCTGCCCTCTAGTGACTGACGGCTCCAAACTTTCTTTACTGAATAACCTAACTCCAAAAAAGTGTATCACTTCTGTAATTAACTTTACAAATACAGTTTTTCAAAATGACCAGTTATGGATACTTACTGAAGCAGTATTTTATTCAGGATGCCATTAATTTGCACATACAATTTTGAAGAACGTAGTTTATGATATCTAACAAGGAGTGATTGGGAAAGGGCATGTGTAGGGTACAGACAATATTTTATTTTTTGAGCTGGGAGGTGATTATAATTACCACTATAACTACTGTTTGTAGTTTGAAACATCTTTATTATTACTGCTTGTACTTCAGAACACAATTTTCCAGTACATATGCTATATACTTCAATAAAAAATTTCATAAAATCTAAGAACCAAAGGCACTATGGGGGAAAAAAAAAAAAAAAAAAAACCCACTGCCATTGAGTGTATTCCAATTCATAGTGACCCTATAGGATAGAGCAGAACTGTCCCGTAGGGTTTCCAAAGCTGTCAATCTTTACAGAAGCAGACTGCCTCATCTTTCTTCCACAGAATGACGGTGGGTTTGAACCACCAACCTTTTGGTTAGCAGCCAAATGCCTGAACCACTGGGCCACCAGAGTGCCAGGCACTACCCTATAATATTGCAACCTATTAATTATGTCCATTATTCTATTGTGTCCAATGTACCACAACTTTAGTATAAAAATATGAAGATCACAAGAGTCCTTGACTTCTGTGTACACATCTGACCTACTGCATCTGTTCCACAGTGGAGTTGCCAAACCCAAGCAAGAACAGGGTATCTGCATAGGAGACCTCCCCATGTGGCTGTCAGAGGCCAAGCAAGATGAGGAATGTATCTATGCAGACAGTCGGTTGGCATGATATATCAGAACCATAGCAGGTTGAGATGGATAGTCACATGGGGCAATGGCCTGGTGTGGGGTGTTAGAGGCTAAACAAGGTGAGGAGGACATCTACATATGGTGGTAGCCAAGCAAGGTGTATCAGAGCCCCTGTGAGGCTAGAAGGGCACCCACACAGGAAAGGGAGAGACAGCTGAGACAGGAGATTGACTGCATATAGGGTGATTAAGCAAGCAAGTTAATTAAAAACAAAAGAGTTAAGTTTCCTATTGCCTGAGAAGTACAAATATAGAAAAGGAGGAAAACCGAATGAACTCTGCATTCAGAGTGCATAGTTGGACTATGAGTGGAATAGGAGGTACCGGTTTGAACATAGTTTTCAAGGAGCTCTGGTGGCATAGTAGTTAGGCGTTTGACTGCTAACCAGAAGGTTGGTGCTTCAAACCCACCAGCCACTCCAAAGAAGGAAGACTGAGCAATCTACTTCTGTAAAGATATACTGCCTCGGAAACCCAACGGGAGTCACTATGAGTAGGAATCGACTCGACGGCAGTGAGTTTCATTTTTTGAGTTAGAGAGATATAGAAGTAGATATGGATGTAAATATAAGTGCATGCATGCATACATACATTCCCTTAGCTCAGTCAACTGAGAGGGCCTGAGAGCAAGGATACACCAATAGTAATGAGCACACATTCACTTGTAGATTCCACTGTCCTCTAAAAGGAATCAACGCCTTTGACAAGTAGCTGATTTCAGGGCTGGGGCAGAGAAAGTACAGCATGAGCCCGGAACATCTTTTGTAGCAAAAATCATCAAAAAAAAAAAAAAAACCTCACTACATCGAGTCAATTACGACTCCTAGCGACCTCTACTGGGTTTCAGAGGTGGTAAATCTTTACTCAAGTAGATTGCCCAGTCTTCCTTCCGCAGAGTGGCTGGTGGGTTTGAACTGCCAACCTTCTAGGCAGTACACCACCAGAGCTCCTTACCAGAAAGCATGAAAGTGCTTAAATACAGACAGGGACCTATCAAAAACATATAGAAGCCTGCTTAAAGGGGGACCCACTGGCCACATCAAGGATAATTTAAACATCAATAGAAATAATGATAGTAATGGTTTATATAACCACAGAACAAAATAAAAAATCTGAGTACATAGAGATAAAATAAATAAATAAAAAATACATTTTAAGTGTGGTGTAGATTAAGATATTTACATAGTTTAAAGGTACCTCCCTACAAAATACTTATTAATTACAAAGGGGGAAAGAGCAAGTTTACAGTGGAGAGGCCTAGTAAACACCACCTGAATCAAATATTTGTGAACATTATCAGTAAAGAGACAAATACTGGGTGCCACCTGAGAGGGTGCACTGGAGAACACAGAATCACTTCTGGGATACCATACCATACCTACTGCTATCAAGTCGATCCCAACTCATAGTGAACCCTAACTGGGTTTCCAAGATGGTAAATCTTTACCGAAGTAGATTGCTTCATCTTCCTCCCATGGAGCAACTGGTGCATTTGAACTGCTGACATTGTGGTTAACAGTCAAATGCCTTACCCACTACGCCACCAGAGCTCCTTACTTCTGGAATATCCCTGCCAAACATGCATAATCCATATATAGTTGTGAGGAAACTTGAGAAAAATCTAAACTTGGGAACACCTTACAAAATGTTGTTGTTGTTGTTGTTGTTATGTGCTGTAGAGTTGGACCCGACTCATAGCGACCCCTCCTTGGGTTTCTGAGGCAGTATCACTACGGAAGTAGATTGCCCCATCTTCCTTCTGAGGAATGGCTGGTGGGTTTGAACTGCCAGCCTTCTGGTTAGCAGTCAAGTGCCTTAGGCACTAGGCTACCAGAGCTCCCCACCCTACAAAATAACTGCTCTAAAATGTAATATAATACTCTCATAGCTTACTGTCAAAGGGAAGGTAAATTTGGTAAGAATTTACATAGATGAAAATATCTGTATTTTCTTCTCACATTTATTTGATGGGCTGGGTGGGAAGAGAATACCAGCTAGGAAATAAATGTCCTCTGAATTTTGAAGGCATCCTTCCATTGCCTCACAGCTTCCAGTGTTGGTATTGAAAAGGTCAAGGCCAATCTGAGTCCAACCCTTTGTATGTAACATATTTGCTCTGGTAGCATAGTGGCTAAGGCACTTGACTGCTAACCAGAAGGCTGGCGGTTCAAATCCACCAGCCACTCCTCGGAAGGAAGGTTGGGCAATCCTACTTCTGTAGTGATACTGCCTCGGAAACCCAAGGAGGGGTCGCTATGAGTCGGGGCCGACTCGACGGCAAATAACAACAACAACATCATAAAGGTTTTGGATTTAATGTTCTGAAATTTCAGTGATGAGCCTTGACCATCAAGAAAGGGTCTTTATCCATTCACCATGTTGGGTACTTAATGGGCTGTTTTAGTCTGTTGTTGTTGTTGTTATATGCCGTCGAGTCGGCACCGACTCATAGCGACCCCTCCTTGGGTTTCCGAGGCTGTATCACTATGGAAGTAGGATTGCCCAACCTTCCTTCTGAGGAGTGGCTGGTGGGTTTGAACCACCAGCCATCTGGTTAGCAGTCAAGTGCCTTAGGCACTATGCTACCAGAGCTCCTAGAAACTCATTTATTCATTTCTATGAAAACTTCTCGCAATAATTCTTTGACAAATTCCACTTCTCTTCTTTGCTGCTTTTCCTGGAACTATTAGTTCAATGTAGAGTTCCTAGGTTGAGCCTCTAATATTCTTTCCTCTATTTTCTGTCTTTTCTCACAGAATGCATTTGATTTTTTTTCTATCATATTTATGTATATTTTCAATATAACTGTTTTCTTGATTATAAAAATAATATATGTTTGTAGCAGAAAATTTAGAATAAAAGCACAAAAAACATAAAGGAATCATACATTCACTATTCTGAGATACCTACTAATACATCTGTCTCTCCTTAGGTCCCTGGATAGTGCAAACAATTTGCACTCATCCAGTAACCGAAAAGTTGGTGCTCTGAACCCATCCATTGGCACTGCAGAAGAAAGTTCTGGCTATTTACCTCCATTAAGATTATAGACAAAAAAACCCAATGGAGCAATTCTACTGTATAACTTATGGAGTAGTCATGACTCAAAACTGACTCAAAAGATTTGGTTTTGTTTCTCCTTAAAGTTTTTTTTTCTGTACGTGTATTCATTACTAAATAAAAGTGTCTTACTGAAAATGTTATCATAACATTTGTTTTAAATATTGAATGAATACAAAAAGCTACCCATAATGTGAAAAAAATACAAAAGAAGATACACATATAAGCTTAAAAAAATAAAAAATCCACCAATTTAAGAAAAAAGAGCATTACTTTTTTCTTTTTTAATTGTGATTTGGGTCAAAGTTTACAGAGCAAATTCACTTTCCATACAGCAGTTCACACACACTCTGTCTCATGACATTGACCACAGTTTACCACAATGCAACAGCTCCTCTCCCACTTCCTCTCCATAGTTACCTCTTCCCTCTGTCCATCTCTCTATGCACTCGTGCCCCCTGAGCTGTCTCCCTGTGCATAAACAGCCGTTCTTTCTCCCATGATAGATCTCTCTAAGGAGTGTATCTACCTAGTGTAAATGTCCACCTCATATGCCTGTCTTTTGTTTGGCTGGAAGCCACAGGAGTGGGTTCAATTCCAGAACTGAAGGGCAGCTAGGGGCCATAGTCTCAGTGGTTCCACCAGGCTCTATCAGACTACCAAACCTGGCCCCCCCTTCTTTTATTATTTTTTTTAAATGATTTTGAGTTTTGTTGTACATTGTTCTCCCTCTCTTTCCAGGATTTCCTACATAAATCCCCCTCCAAGTGGTTGACAGTGGCAGCTGGGCACTATCTAGTTCTTCTGCTCTCATAGTCATATAGGTTGAGGATCGCATGGTATACCAGTCACTTAGATTGTTTCCATGAATCTTTGGTTTTCTTCATTCTTCTTTGCTGAAAAAAGAGCACTACTGTGTCCATTCCTTCCCCTCTGAAAACAGTACTAAATTTTGTGCTTACCATCCTCTTAATTTTCTTCATTGTATTGCCAGATGTTTGTACTCTTAAACAATATCTTATTAAATTTTGGCTGCTGTTTTTTAATGCCCTCTAAAAATAATAACACTATCTGTCCTCTTCCGCAACTTACTTTTTATTTTTGCCCAATATTATGATTCATGCCTTCATCAAACTGTTGCATATATCTGTAATTTATTCACTTCCTCTGTTGCATGAATTTATTTATCCATTTTCCTATTTATGGACAGTGGGTTATTTCTAGTTTCCTGCATTACAGACAGTACTGGTGGGAACATTTCTGACATGTCTCCTGGTGCACAAGTGCCAGAGCTTTTGCTAAGGTATATACCTAGGAATGGAATTATTGGTTTATAGGTTATAGGTTCTCTTAGAAAATAAAAAATAAAATTAAAAAAAAGGCCATTTCACTGCTGAGAGCTCTGGTAGCATAGTGGCTAAGGCACTTGACTGCTAACCAGAAGGCTGGCAGTTCAAACCCACCAGCCACTCCTCGGAAGGAAAATGGGGCAATCTACTTCCGTAGTGATACTGCCTCGGAAACCCAAGGAGGGGTCGTTATGAGTCGGGTCCGACTTGACAGCACATAACAACAACAACAACAGGTTATAGGTTATTTGCATGTTCAATTATGCTTTGTTGTGTTAGGGGCCATCAATTCTGTTCTGACTCATAGCAACCCTATGGACAACAGAACAAAACATTGCCTAGTCATGTGCCATCCTCACAACTGTTACTATATTTTAGCCCATTATTGTAGCTACTGTGTCAATTCATCTTGCTGAGGGTCTTCCTCTTTTTCCCTGACCCTCAGTTTACCAAGTCTGATGTCCTTCTCCAGGGACAGATACCTCATGAAAACACATCCAAAGTATGTGAGATGAAGTCACATCATCCTCCCTTCTAAGAAGTATTCTGGCTGTTATTTCTTCCAAAAGAAATTTGTTCATTCTTCTGGCAGTCCATAGTATATTCAATATTCTTCACCAACACCATAATTCAAATGCATCAATTCTTTGGTCTTCTTTATTCATTGTCCAGCATCCACACACAGATGAGGCAATTGAAAATATCATGGCTTGGGTCAGGTGTACCTTAGCCCTCAAAGTGACATCTTTGCTTTTCAACATTTTAAAGAGGTCTATTGCAGTAGATTTCCCCAATGCAATAATTTGGTTTCTTGACTGCTGCATCCATTGGGGATCCAAATAAAATTAAATCCTTGACAATTTTAATCTTTTCTCCATTTATCATGATGTTGGTTATTGGTCCAGTTGTAATGATTTATTTGTTTTCTTTATGTTGAGGTGAAATGCGCCCTGCTGGCACAGTGCTTAAAGCAATAGGTAGCTCATCAAAAGGTTGGAAGTTTGAACTCACTGGTTGCTCTGTGGGATAAAGATGCAACAATCTGCTTCCATAAAAATCTCAGCCTTAGAAACCATATGAGGCAATTCTACTCTGTTCTATGAGGTCACTATGAGTCAGGAGTGACTTGACATTGATGGGTTTGGTGCTCTGGGTACACTGAGGTCCCATCTGTATTGAAGGCTACAATATTTGATCTTCATCAGTCAGTGCTTCAAGGCCTCTTCACTTTCACCAAGAAAGACTGCATCTTCTGCATATCTCAGGTTGTTAATTAGTCTTCCTCCAATTCTGATGTCATGTTCTTCTTCATATAGTCCATGTTCTCAGATTATTTCCTCAACACACATATTGAATAAGTATGATGAAATGATACAGCTCTTACACACATCTTTCCTGATACCCTTTTCTGTTGGAATACCTGCCTCTTGGTCTATGAACAGGTTCCACATGAGCATAATAAAGTGCTCTGGAATTCTCATTCTTCACAATGTTATCCATAATTTGTTTAAATCTACACAGTCAAATGCCTTTACATAGTCAATAAAACACAGGTAAGTATCTTTCTGGTATTCTCTGTTTTCAGCCAAGATTATACGATATCTTTTATTCCATGTCCTCTTCTAAATCTGGCTTAAATTACTGGCAGTTCCCTGTCAATGTTCTACTGTAACCATTTTTGAATTATCTTCAGCAAAATTTTACTTGCATGTGATTTTTAAAATGATATTATTTGATAACTTCCACATTCTGTTGGATCACTTTTCTTTGGATCAGGCACAAATATAGATCTCCTCCAATCAGTTGGCCAGGAAGCCGTCATCCAAATTTCTTGGCATAGGTGAGTGAGCGTTTCTAGCATTGTACAGTGATTCTGTGTATTCCTTTCATCTTTTGAAGTTCTCTGCATTGTTCAATATTTTGCCCAGAGAATCCTTCAATACTGTAACTTGAAGCTTGAATTTTTTTCCTGAATTCTTTTAGTTTAAGAAATGCTGAGCTTGTTCTTTTGTCTTGGTTTCGAAACTCCATGTCTTTGCACATTTCACTGAGACATTTTACCTTGTCTACTTGAGGTGTCGTTTGAAATCTTCTGTTCAGCTCTTTTACATCATCTTTTCTCCCATTCAGTTTTTTTCCCATTTCTATTTTTTTTTTTCGTGATTTGGTTGAACATTTATACAGCAAATTAGTTTTCCATTCAACATTTCATACATATTTTGTTTCATAACATTAATTGCAATCCTAACAATGTAACAACACTCTTACCACTTCCTCCCTGCATTCCCATTTCCATTTGTCCTTCTTTCCAACCCCTTTCTGTCTTCTGAACTTTGTCTCTAGGTAAATGTTGCCTTCTGATCTTGTACAAGTTGATTGTTCTGAGAAATATGTATCTCCCTAGTGTTACTGTTCACCTGATAGACCTGTCAAACAAAATATTGCATTTGGCAAATCTGCTGCAACTGACCTCTTTAAAGTGTTAAAGAGCAAGTAAGTCACTTTAAAGTTCACCCATATGCCTGTTTATTGTTTGGCTGGAAGCCACAAGTTATTGTTGTTGTTTGCCGTCGAGTCAGCCCCGACTCATAGCGACCCCTCCTTGGGTTTCCGAGGCAGTATCACTACGGAAGTAGGATTGCCCAGCCTTCCTTCCAAGGAGTGGCTGGTGGGTTTGAACCACCAGCCTTCTGGTGAGCAGTCAAGTGCCTTAGGCACTATGCTACCAGAGCTAGAGGTGAGTTCAATTCCAGGCCTGAAGGGTAACTAGGGGCCTTAGTCTTAAGGCTTTCACCAGGCTCTATCAGACCAGTAAATTCAGTCTGTTTTATGAGTTTTGAGTTTTGTTCTACATTGTTCTCTCACTCTATCCAAGATCTCCTGCACTAATCTCTTTGCCAGTGGCTGGCAATGGTAGCTGGGGTCAGCTAGTTCTTCTGGTCTCAGTGTCATCTAGGTTGAGGTTCACATGGTCTAACTGTTTCCATGCATCTTTGGTTTTCTTCATTCCTCTTTGCTCTGGATGAGGAAAGAACAATTGTTGTATCTAGATGTCTGTTTGCAAGCTTTTAAGACCCTAGTTGCTACTCACTAAAGTAGAATGTAGAACAATGTTTCTGTGTACTGTGTTATCCCAGTTGAGCTGGTCAACTCTACTGTGAGGAGGCAGCTCTTCCCTAGTCCTTTTGTGAGTGCCTTCCAACTTGAAAGGCTCATCTTCCAACACTATATCAGATAATGTCCTAATGTTATTCATAAGGTTTTCACTGGCCAGTTTTCTCAGAAGTAGATCACCAGGTCCTCCTTCTTTGCGTGTCCTTGTTTGGAAGCTCCTCTGAAACCTGTCCACCATGGACAAACCCTGCTGGTATTTGAAATATCAGTGACATAGCTTCTAGTATCACAACAACACAAAAGGCACCAGAATATGACAAAGTGCCAGACAAGTGGTGGTCAATTATGCCAGATAATGCCAAACTGTTTTGGCATTATCTCACATAACTATAGTTGGACGAGTTTATACTTTCAATAGCAGTGAAATGTTGTTGTTGTTGTTGTTGTTATGTACCGTTGAGTCGGACCCGACTCATAGTGACCCTTCCTTGGGTTTCCGAGGCATTATCACTATGGAAGTAGATTGCCCCATCTTCCTTCCAAGGAAGGTTAGCAGTCAAGTGCCTTAGGCACTATGCTACCAGAGCTCTCAGCAGTGAAATAGCCTTTTTTTTTTTTTTCTATTTTCTAAGAGAATTTCTTACACTTCTTTGATTTTTTTTTTTTCTGCTTCATATTTTCAGGTGAGAGGAAGATGAGGTAATCTAACTAACGTATAGCTTTAGAGCCTTGAAAACTCAATGGGATTCTCTATGAGTGGGAATCAACTCAGTGGCAGTGGGTGAGGTTATATTTTCAGATTCTAAAAGATTATTAGCCTTGTGTTCCAAAGTTCCTTTATTTTGTTTAAACTATTCTTGTTTCATAGATTCAGTATATTTGCCTAAGTTTCTGTGGCATTTTTTTCTTCCTATGTTATCTATGGCAACTTGAGGCTTGAATTTTTTCTTCAGTTCTTTCAGCTTGAGAAATGCCAAGTGTGTTCTTCCCTTTTGGTTTTCTAACTCCAGGCCTTTGCATATTTCATTATAATTGACTTTGTGTTCTTGAGCTGCTCTTTGAAGTCTTCAGTTCAGCTCTTTTATCTTGTCATTTCTTCCATTTGCTTTAGCTACTCTCTGCTCAAGGGCAAGTTTCAGAGTTTCTTCTGTCATCCATTTTGGTCTTCTCTTTTTTTGTTGTCTTTTTGGTGACCTCTTGCTTTCTTCATGGATGATGCTCTTGATGTCATCCCACAATTCCTCTGGTCTTCGGTCACTGGTGTTTAATCCATCAAGTCTATTCTTTAGATGGTCTCTAAATTCAGGAGGGATATATTCAAGATCCTATTTTGGCTCTCATGGACTTGTTTTAATTGTCTTCAGCTTCAAGTTGAACTTGTATATGAGCAACTGACGGCCTGTTCCACAGTCAGCTACTAGTCTTGTTTTGGCTGAAGATATTGAGATTTTCCATTGCCTCTTGCCACCAATGTAGTCAATCTTCACTTCATCTGGTGAAGTCCATACTTATAGCCATCATTTGTGTTGTTGAAAAAAGGTATTTACAATGAATTCCAAAATTCTATCATGCTATCTCCAGTGTTATTTCTATCACCAAGGCCATATTTTCCAACTACC
This sequence comes from Orycteropus afer afer, assembly GCF_000298275.1. Taxonomy (NCBI): domain Eukaryota; kingdom Metazoa; phylum Chordata; class Mammalia; order Tubulidentata; family Orycteropodidae; genus Orycteropus; species Orycteropus afer. The sequence goes on from NW_006921633.1 coordinate 15,958,324, forward strand.
AGTGACTCTTCTTTATTTCCAACTTTTGCATTCCAATTACCAGTGATAATCAACACATCTTGATTGCATGTCTGGTCAATTTCAGACTATAGAAGTTGGGAAAAATCTTCAATTTCCTCATCTTTGGCTTTAGTGGTTGGTGCATAAATTTCAATAATAGTAGTATTAACTGGTCTTCCTTGGAGGTGTATGGATATTATCCTATTGCTGACAGCATTGTACTTCAGGACAGATCTTGAAATAGTCTTTGTGATGATGAATGCCACACCATTCCTCTTCAATTTGTCATTCCCAGCATAGTAGATCATATGGTTGTCTGATTCAAATGGCCAAAACCAGTCCATTTCAGCTCACTAATGCCTAGCATATCAATCTTTATGAGTTCCATTTCATTTTTTATAACTTCCAGCATTCCCAGATTCATACTTCGTACATTCCATATTCTGATTACTGATGGATGCTTGCAGCTGTCTCTACTCATTTTGACTCATGCCACATCAGCCAGTGGAGTTCCTGAAAGCTTTACTCCATCCATATCATTGAGGTTATCTCTACTCTGAAGACTCAGCTCTTCCTCAGTCATATTTTGAGTGCCTTCTGACCTGATGGGCTCATCTTCTGGCACTATGTCAGACAATGTTTCTGAGCTCCTCATAAAATTTTCCAGTAATATATCAGACACTGTTTCACTGTTATTCATAAGGTTTTCACTGGCCAATTCTTTGAGAAGTGGATGGCCTCTTCTTTCTTCCAAGTCTGTCTTAGTCTGGAAGTTCTGCTTAAACCTGTCCACCATGGGTAACGCTGCTGGCATTTTGCAACACTGGTGCATAGCCTCCAGCCTCACAGCAACATGTAAGCCACCACAAGATGACAAAATGACAGACAAGTTTGTCTCCCTTAGTTATTCCCAACCGCTCCTCTCACTTCTGAGCTGTGCACTCGCCTATCCAGGGCCCAGCCTTAAATAAATCTACCCCAGAAGACCCTACCCACACGCCCACCTACCTGGGGCCCAGCCTTAAATAAAGCCACCTCAGAAGCCCTGAGCCACGTGTCCTTTACCATTAGCTAGCTTATAAATATTTATGAATATAAATCAATTACTATGGATAATCCTAGGTAAACACTTAACACATATGCATCACAACAGGATATAAATAGTAACGTTGCTGCTGTTGTTGTTGTTGTTATTTGCCATTGAGTCGGACTGGACTCATAGTGACCCCTCCTTGGGTTTCTGAGGCAGTATCACTATGGAAGTAGATTGCCCAAACTTCCTTCCAAGGAGTGGCTGGTGGGTTTGAACCACCAGCCTTCTTGTTAGCAGTCAAGTGCCTTAGGCACTATTCTACCAGAGCTCACATAAATAGTAACAAATAATTTAATTTTCAAAGGTCATTTTTAACACTGAAACTCCAACTCAAGGTGAAAAAATAAGTTAATCAGAATGATTAAAAGATATTATTTTCTACTAACCAATTTTTCATTAAATATGAAGAAAATAATGCCCCTCCTGCTGGAGAATCCAGGCAGTAGCCTCTGTTAGTACTTATGTATAATGTTGCAACTTATACTTGAAGAATATTGAAATTAATCCAGGACTTATTTACCCCCAATGTGTAAGGTATTCTTCAATGACCACAGGTGCAGTTCAGTCAAGCAGAAAGTCATCTGATAGTGGAAGGAATCTCTGTCCTGTTTAAAAATAATTAACAAGAGGTGCCAATTAATTATCTTCTATTACCAATAAAATCAAACTTCCTAAAAGACCAGACTTACTGGTCTGACAGAGGCTGGTGGAACCCCCTGAGACTGTGGTCGCTAGTCACTCTTCAAATCTGAAACTGAACCCACCCCTGGGGATCATCTTGCAACCAAACATCAGACAAGCCTATAAAGTGAACAATAACACTCATGAGGAACATACTCCTTAGAACAACTAGCCATAGCAGACCAAAAGGGCAGAATTTGCCCCCCCAAAAAAAGCTCAGAAGGCAGGAAGAGCCAGCAAAGAAGGATTAATGGAAACAGGGAACAGGGAAGAGTGTTGATACACTGAGGGAATTGCAACTGTTACTAATAAAATGTATATAAATTGATGAATGGAAATCTAATTGGCTCTGTAATTTTTCACCCAAAATACAATTTTTAAAAAAATCAAAACAGTATCTTAGAAACAGTAGAAAGAGTCATTTACCACTGCTGATATTTGAGGTAAGGTCCATTAGAATAAACACACTTTTTTTTCAATTATGATTAGGGTGAAAGTTTACAGGACAAACTGGTTTTCCATTCGATAATCCATACACATTGTTTTGTGATATTTACTGCAATCCCCACACTGTAACAGCATTCTTTCCACTTCTTCCCTATACTCACCCCTTTCCTTCATTCTTATTTCCCACCACTTTCCACCTTTCTAGCTTTATCCCTGGGCAAATGTTGTCCTTTTGATCTCATAGGCTTGATTGTTCTACTCAGTGCATACCCTCCTGATATTACTACTCACCTTACAGGCCCACTTGGTTGTCAGTTTAATCACAGGGGTTAAGTTCAGTTCTTAGCTTGAAGGGTGTTTAAGAGCCATAGTCTTGGGGGTTCCATGAGTTTTCATCACACCAGTAAACCTGGTATTTTTATGGTTTTGAATTTTGTTCCACATTTCCCCCACACACACACTTTATCCAGGACCTCTTATTGTGATCCCTTTCAGAGTGGTCAGTAGTAGCCAGACCAGCTAGTTTTTCTGGTCTCAGGGTCATGGAAGCTGTAACTGTTCCCTTCCCCTTTGATTTCCTTCACTCTTCTTTTCTCCAGACAAGGATAGACCAATAGTTGTGCCTTAAAACCTTAACACAAGGTTTTAAGACCCCAGTCACTACTCACCATGTTGTTGTTGTTGTTATGTGCCATCGAGTCAGACCCGACTCATAGCGACCCCTCCTTGGGTTTCCAAGGCAGTATCACTGTGGAAGTAGATTGCCCAGTCTTCCTTCCAAGGAGTGGCTGGCAGGTTTGAACCGCCAGCCTTTTGGTTAGCAGTCAAGTGCCTTAGGCACTATGCTACCAGAGCTCCTCTACTCACCATAGTAGGATGTAAAACATTGTCTTTGTAGACCATGTCATGCCAATTGACCTTAGTGTCCCATGAGACTATGGTCCTTAGTGTCTACAACCAGCCACTTATTCCCTCAAGGTTAGAATTAACACACTTCAATGTATCCTTGGTTAACCTTCCAAATATAAACTCTAGGAAAAGAAAAAATATACTTTTTCTAGATCTAGTATGTTATCACATTGAGAAATGTGATAGTAAGAATATATATATTTAGGTTTTCAATAGCATATGTTTAGTTTTTAAGGTTCTGAGTATACTTAGAAGTATTTAGTATATAAGTATTTTAAGAAAACTTATATATTTTTAAGGAAAGGAAACATCTGTTAGATAGTTATGATGTACAAACACATTTCATGGTGCATTTTTAATATACAAAGCCAATATTTACAATCTCTCATATACAAACAGGCTAACTAAAGTGGAATTTGGAATGTAAATGGTATACAGTTACTATAATAAGAAACACATTTACTAAAAAGTAAACTGTGAAACCACATTAAGCATGCAAATTATCTTATTTATCTACATGCCATTATGGATCTACCTGATACTCTACTCTAATCAAACAAGATAGCAAAAATGTACATCTTATACTTCTTCCCAGTTTTAATAGCAGAAGCTAGTGATTAATACTTGCAGTGCAGATAATTGCTTAATATGGCCCTTCTAGTTGACCTCCATTTTGTGATATATTGTAAATCCTAGTCTCTATGCCTGTTCAGGGAGCTCTGGTAGCGTAGTGCCTAAAGCACTTGACTGCTAATCAGAAGGCTGGTGGTTCAAACCCACCAGCCACTCCTCGAAAGAAAGATGGGGCAATCTACTTCATAGTAATACTGCCTCAGAAACCCAAAGAAGGGTCGCTATGACTGGGCACTTAACAACAACAACATGCTGCAGCTGAGGAGAGAATAACCTGAGGTAAGAGCCAGGCTGCAGTGCAGTAAATTACTTAGTGTGGCTTTTCTACCCATAAGTCTTCGTAAACTCCAAGGTGGGATTTTCTATGAGCAACTGAGGAGCCCCTGATTGCTGAAGCTATCCACTTGGGTTATTTCTGTTGGGAGTGGCACAATACAATGTTCTGGGAGGTTCCCACTCTCTCTCACGTGCTTAGAGTTCTGATGCTGTGATTGGCTAGTTTGACCACCCTTCTGGGCTCAAAAGGAGGCCTCCTGGAGGCAGAGCTCTCTCTGACTGCTGGCAGAGGAAGACGTGCTGCTGAAAGAGACAGGCGCTCCTGAAAGAGACATGTGCTGCTGGGCAAGAGATGCAAGAGACACCGAGGGACCAGCACTGCTGGGAAAGAGACTGTGAGAGACTGTTGGCTGAGGGATGGTGGGCTGGGGAGAGAGACTGAGCATTTTTCCTGAACGCAAATTGTAGCTTGGTGCTTCCCTAATAAACCTTGCAATCTGTGAGTTCTGTGTGGCCACTGCAGCGAATTATCGAACCC
>NW_006921633.1:15963000-15979367 GCF_000298275.1 Orycteropus afer afer
TTGTAGCCTGGTGCTTCCCTAATAAACCCCATAATCTGTGAGTTCTGTGTGGCCACTGCAGCGAATTATCGAACCCAGGAGAGAGGTGGTGGGTGCTTTGGGAGGAACGGTTGGAGAAAGGGCTGGAGGGAGCCAGCATGTCTGGCCTGGCAGTAATAGGCCTTGGGTTACTGCTGATAACCCTGTCTTCCTCTTGTGGAATTAGAGGAGGTCAGAACATGTGGCCTCCTTGCCATTTTTGCACAGGCCTATTAAAGGAGATAATCGATCCAGAGGCTAGGGCTTTTGGTTACACCCAGCCAGAGGCCCGAGGCCATATATGTAGAATGGAAAGATAATCAAGGTGAAGAGATAAAGCTACAATGTTTTAAAAGGTTTATGTGTTTTGGATTATGTGTTTATCTGAATGTACTATGGATATTGAATGTTCTCTTACCTAGTTGTATGTTGTATGAAATGAGTATTGGGTATGGATAACAGAGAGCGTGTAAGTCCACGTTCAGCCAATACTTGATTGGATATGTTAAAAAGGAATACAGAATTTGCCTAGAAGAAACATAGACTTTTGTTTCAAGCCCTGTGTATAGAGTTTAGGGGGCTCAGGTAGAAAACCTGAGCCCCACCCAGAACTACTGAGAGAACAGAAGATTTGCTTTGGGTACAGCAAGGCAGGAGAGTCATGGCCCATGAGAGAAATCCCTTCTAGAATTGGAAGTTAAAGGAAGCTGGCAAGTAGATGGCCTTTATGCTGCTTGCTTGTGACCACCTGAGTCCACTTGGAAAGTGGAAGTGGGGGAAGTGCAGCAATGAAGAAATGGGCTGAGATTAGTACTCTTTGACCTTGCCCATGGAGGCTAGGGATGAGAGGAAGGGCTGGCTGGTCTAAAGTGCAATGAGTTGTGTGGACTCCTGAGACTACAGGCACTGAACTAGTAGTCCCTGAGGACTAGGTATGAGAGAGAGAAGGTGCTGGCTGGTCTGAATTGAAGGGAGGAGTGTGATTCCCAAACTTGCAGCTGGTACCCATGACCTAGCTGGGATGGCTAGGGCTGAGCTGACCAGAACCTAACGAACTGAAGAGGAAGATGTTTGACACTGACCTGGTGTTAAGTTACTGCAATTTGATCACTTACTCTGGATTGGAGTTTGATTATTTATGGATAAGATGCTCAAAGTTCCAACCAGAACAGAAGATTCTTCAGAGAGAGACGGACATGCTTGTCTCCTTAGAGTACTGGTTTGAAAGGGATGGGCAAATTAGAAATTGGCTATCTAAAACGGGAGGAGATGAAGGCATCAAGTGGCTGGCTTACACGCTTTCATGGGTGTACTTAAACTGACTGTGAAGGGGTGGTTAATTTGTGAAATATGAAAGGGATAATGGCTAGAAAAGCCAAGGGGTGACCTATTGTACAGTAAATTACTTGGTATAACTTGTTAAGCCATAGTCTTTCTAACTCCCAAAGTTACTGACTGGAACTATGCAAATAATGTGTGTACAACTCTGATGTTGGGATTGGTTAGAGTTGTCACTCTGCCAGGCTGAAAATGAGCCCTCCTACAGGCAGAGGGAGGATCTCACTGCCATCAAGAGAGAAGAGCTGGAGATGAAGTGGAATGTGTCCTTGGACCGAGATCCCTATGCTGGACCTCCTTGGCAGAGACGCCTGGCAAAGAGGTGGCAGCAATGGAACCAAGAGGCACAAGACAGAGTGATAGGCTTACCTGGCCCATAGAGCAAGAAAGCTGAGTGCCTTTGGGCAGGAGGCTTGCTGGTAGAGTGGGGTGCACATGTCGTGTTGTTGTTGTTATGTGCCATCGAGTCGGACCCAACTCATAACGACCCCTCCTTGGGTTTCTGAGGTGGTATCACTACGGAAGTAGATTGCCCAAACTTTCTTCCGAGGAGTGGCTGGTGGGTTTGAACCACCAGCCTTTTGGCTAGCAGTCAAGTGCCTTAGGCACTATTCTACCAGAGCTCCCAGACACATAGGGGCACCTTATCGGCAGACCTAAAAGAGCTCTGTAACACTTGGCATCAGCAGGGCAGGGCAGGGGCCAGGCCAGGCCAAAGGTCCAAGGGCCAGAGAGGCTTGCCTGAGGGCATGGCAGAGGAGAGACTATCCTGAGCAAAGAACTGTATCCTGAGTGTGTTCCTGAACCTGAATTGCATGGAGCCTACTACTTCTCTAATAAACTTGATAATAGTGAGTATTGTCTCTGAATTCTGTGTGTGGCTACTGCAATGAATTATCAAATCCAGTAGAGAAGTAGTGAGTGCTGAGAGGGGGACGGCCACTGTCAGAACTGACAAAAAGGGTTGGAGGGTGGCAGTATGTCTGGCCTCATAGGAATAAGTCTTGGGCTGTTGATTGTGACTCTGTTTCTCCCTTGTGAGGCTGGAGGAGGTCAGAAGATGCTGCCCCTATGTCCTTTTTGCAATATTCTTGAGAGTTTTCTTTCAAGTAGAACATTTTCAATTTGGGATAACTGCAATAAGGTTGATCAGAACCAGAAAAAAAAATGAAAATTTTACAAAAATTTGAAAGAAACCTACATAACTTTATTTTTATTTTTTAAGAGCTCGTTTTACACTCAACGTTATGTATACATTTAGTTTCACTCCCCATTACCATGCTCAACCCTAACCCAGTCTCCTCCCCTCCCTGCCCGGTAATCTCCCCCGTGCCTCTCATACTTATGCACTCCAGTTTGTCCTGCATTTCCTCAATTTCAATGTTGCCCCTCCAGTGCCCCATGAAAGGTCGGGCAATCTACTTTCGTAGTGATACCATTTCGGAAACCCAAGGAGGGGTGCTATGAGTTGGATCCTACTCGATGACACTTAACAACAAAAACAAGTCGTCTGATGTCCTGACTGCTGCTTCCATTGGCGTCAATTATAGAACCAAGCAATGTGAAGTCTTTGACAACTTCAACCTTTTCTCCATTTATCGTGATGCTGCTTATAGGTCCAGTTGTCAGGATTTTTGTTTTCTTTATATTGAGATGTAATCCACACTGTAGACTGTATTCTTCAATCTTCATTAGTAAGTGCTTCAAGTCATCCTCACTTTCAGCAAGCAAAGTTGTGTCGTCAGCATATCAGTTGTTAATGATTCTTCCTCCAATCCTGATGCCATGTTTTTCTTCATATAGTCCAGTGCTAACGGGGCAGGGAGGCCACATCTCCTGACCTCCTCTAACTGCACAAGAGGAAGATAGAATCACTATCAGTAGCCCAAGGCCCATTCCCACAAGGCCAGACATGCTGCCTCCCTCCAGCCCTATCACCAACAGTTCCTCCCAAAGCACCCACCAACCTCTCTCCTGGGTTCGATAATTCACTGCAGTGGCCACACAGAACTCACAAATTATGGGGTTTATTAGGGAAGCACCAGGCTACAATTCAAGTTCAGGAAAAAAAACGCTCAGTCTCTCTCCCAGCCCACTGTCTCTCAGCCAAGTGTCTCACAGTCTCTCCCCGAGCAGTGTGTGTCCCTCGGTGTCTTACTCAGCAATGTCTCTTGTGTCTCTTTCCCAGCAGCACATGTCTCTCAGAAGCATGTGTCTCTTTCAGCAGCACATCTTCCTCAACCAGCAGAGAGAGAGTTCTGCCTCTAGGAGGCCTCCTTTTGAGCCCAGCAGGGTGGCCAAACCAGCCAATCATAACATCAGAATTCTAAACACCTAAGAGAGAGAGCGGCAACCTCCCACAACATTGTTTAGTGCCCTCCCAACAGAAATACCCCAAGTGGACAACTTCAGCAATCAGGAGGTCCTCAGTTGCTCATGGCAAATTCCACTTTGGAGTTTACAAAGACTTATGGGTAGAAAAGCCACACTAAGTAATTTACTACACTGCATCCAGCTTTTTAGATCATTTGCTCAGCACACGGACTGAATAAGTATGGTGAAAGGATACAACATTGACACACTCCCTTCTTGATTTTAAACCCTGCAGTGTCTCTTTGTTCTGTTCCAATGACAGCCTCCTGGTCTATGTACAGGTTCCTCCTGAGCACAATTAAGTGTTCTGGAATTCCCATTCTTCTCAATGTTCTCCATAATTTGTTATGATCCACACAATCAAATGCTTTTGCATAGTCAACAAAACATAAGTAAACATCTTTCTGGTATTCTTTGCTTTCAGCCAAGATCCATCTGACACCAGCAAAGATATCCCTCATTCCATGTCCTCTTCTGAATCCAGCTTGCACTTCTGGAAGTTCTCTATCAATATACTGTTGCAACCATTTTTGAATTATCTTCAGTAAGATTTTACTTGCATGTGATACTGATGATATTGTTCGATAATTTCCACATTCTGTGGGATCACCTTTCTTTGGAATGGGTACAATTATGGATCCCTTCCAGTCAGTTGGCCAGGTAGCTGTCTTCCAAATCTCTTGGCATAACCAAGTGAGTGCCTCTAGTAGGGCATCTGTTTGTTGAAACATCTCAATAGGTATTCTGTCAATTCCTGGAGCCTAGTTCTTTGCCAATTCCTTCATTGCAGTTTGACTTCTTCCTTCAATACCATTGGTTCTTGATCATATGTCACCTCCTGAAATGGATGAAGATCAATCAGATCTTTTTGGTACAATGACTCTGTGTATTCCTTCCATCTTCTTTTGATGCTTCCTGCATCATTCAATATTTTGCCCATAGAATCTTTCAATATTGCAACTCGAGGCTTAAATGTTTTCCTCAATGCTTTCAGCTTGAGAAATGCTAAGCATTGTTCTTCCCTTTTGGTTTTCTAACTCCAGGTCTTTGCACATTTCATTATAGTATTTGGCTTTGTCTACTTCAGTTGCTCTTTGAAATCTTCTGTTCAGCTCTTTTATCTTGTCATTTCTCCATTTGCTTTAGCTACTCTCCACTCAAGGGCAAGTTTCAGAGTCTCTTCTGACATCCATTTTGGTCCTTCCTTCCTTTCTTGTCTTTTTAATGACTTCTTGCTTTCTTCATGGATGATGTTCTTGATGTCATCCCATAATTCTTCTGGTTTTTGGTCACTGGTGTTGAATGCATCAAATCTATTCTTTAGATGGTCTCTAAATTCAGGAGGGATATTATCAAGGTCATATGTTGGCTCTAATGGACTTGTTTTCATTGTCTTCAAGTTGAACTTGCATATGAGTAGTTGATGGTCTATATCACAATCAGCTCCTGGCCTGGTTTTGGCTGAAGATATTGAGATTTTCCATTGCCTCTCAGATGTAGTCAGTCTGATTCCTGTGTATTCCATCTGGCAAAGTACACATGTATAGCTCCACTTGTGTTGTTGAAAAAGGTATTTGCAATGAATAAGTCATTGGTCTTGCAAAATTCTATCATGTGGTCTCCAGCATTATTTCTGTCACCAAGGTCAAATTTTCCAACTACTGGTAATTCTTCTTTGTTTCCTACTTCTGCATTCCAGTCACCAGTGATAATTAACACACCTTGATTCAATGTTCGGTCAATTTCAGACTGCAGAAGTTGATAAAAATCTTCCATTTCCTCATCTTTGGCTTTGGTGGTTGGTGCATAAATTTGAATAATCATAGTATTAACTGGTCTTCCTTGTAGGTGTATGGATATTATCCTATTACTGACAGCACTGTACTTAAGGACTGATCTTGAAACATCCTTTGTGATGATGAATGCCATGCCATTCCTCTTCAAATTGTCATTTCCGTCATAGATCATATGGTTGTCTGATTCAAAATGGCGAAAACCAGTCCATTTCAGCTCACTAATGCTTAGGATATCAATCTTTATGTGTTCCATTTCATTTCTGTCAACTTCCAATTTTCCTAGATTCATACTTCATAAATTCCATGTTCTGATTATTAATGGATGTTTGCAGCTCTTTCTCCTCAATTTGAGTTGTGCCATGTCAGCAAAAGGAGGTCCCAAAAGTTTTACTTTATCCATATCATTAAGGTTGGTTCTACTCTGATAATGCAGCTGTCATTATTCAAAATATTTCCAAAGCACCATTCCTTGGAATTGCTTTCAGTTAGCTTTATGAGGCTGATTTCAAAATTATTACTTTACAGTGATACTTTGTTAAAACTAAAATACTTAATGTATCAGAATAAGTAAACTGTAACATTTTCATTTGGGTGAGCTCTGAAATATTTTTGTTTTTGATGAATTAAATAAATATTTATTTTGCCTCTGTTTAGGTTAATGTGTGGATTCTTATCCTAATTTCTCAGCTTACTTGCTAACTTAGGTAAATTACTTAACTTCTCAGTTCCCCTTCCTACAAAATAGGTATAATAAAAGCACCTTCCTCAGGACTGTTTTGAAGGTACTTTTACTCAATTACCTTACTGCTATTGCTGCTGCTGCTGTAGTAATAAATATTCTCTGCTCTTATATCATACAATTCATAATGTGAAATGAATAGATGAATGAATAAGTACTAAATATAATATTATTTTATGAAGGAAAAACATTGATATGATTCTACTCAAGAGGTGATATTTGAACCAGGCTATGCAAATGAGTTAACATTTTATTTAAAATAGGGAAGAAAGGATGTCACGAAATCGGTGCACACTGCCTCTGATACTGAACATCAAATGTCACCAACTTCTAGACTACTAGAAAACATCACAATCTTCAATTTACTGTTTATTCAGATACCAGTTGTTAGAACTGATGGTAATTTGAGAAAGAGTAGCCCGAAGTTTAGCTGTCTGTAACTATATCAAAAAGGTTTTATTGTGCAAATCAAATAGAGAATTACAGATGAAACCCAAAGAGCCACACCTTTATTTACATATCCAAAGAAGACTGTATTTGAAATTCTATTCAATTTAAATCAATTCAATAATAAGAAAATTTTTAAAAATTTTCCTGGTAACACCAATAGGGAGTCGACTACAAATCTGTGTAAAATCCACATCGGCGATTTCTAAGAGGCAGAAAGGCCTTTAACTTGAAAAACTGATAGATTCACTGCCCATATCTCTACCAAGTTTGAAAGTGCTAAACATAGATTATGGTGTTTGGAGAGAATAAGCAAAATGAGCTTTGTCAAAAGTGTCAAATACCAAGCTTAAAGCCCCTGGACACAAGGGAAAATTCGGAGAACAATATAGTGCAGAGCCTATGACCTAGACTTACCTTCCAGCTCAGCACCACAGATTCAAGCCTGCTTCCAAAAACGGTGAGAAGTCTGAGAAAAAATGTACAGGATTATTTCTCAAAATGCTCTGATGTACAAACAACACTGCTCTGGCTTCCTACTAAAGAGTATACAACAAAGGGGAAAGAAAGACACTCTTCTCCTCATTTTCATTATAAAGGTCCCCTTTGTGGCCCCACAGGAAGCATATGATATAAGGAGGGAGAAGTGATTACATAGGTGGCGGTGCCCAAACAGAAAGCAGGCAGAACTGGTGCCCAGGGGATTAATGTACTCGGTGACAACGGTGATAACCAGCTAGAACAAGATTCGTACCCAGCAAAAGTAGACATGTGGCCAAAAGAATGGCAGCAATAATCAGCAGATGGAGCAGGCTAGCAAGCAGTAGGTGAGACAGGGAGAAAAGAAAATGTCCAATGTCCATCAGTAACTGATTGGATTTATCAATATGTGAGACAACTCCCGCAGACTCTCCAAAATACATGTGATTAAAGAGGACGCCTTCGCAAGGGCAATTAGTAAGGGGAGGCAAAAGAGTAAAATATGAGTTATATTTGTTTCTTTTCCCCTAGACTTCAGATATCTGCTAGACCATATAAAATGTAACAGAATCAATGGAGTAAGTAAAACAAATCTGCAAAATCTGTAATAACAACTAGACAGCAGAGTAGGAAGGGACCAAATCAGTATGTTTTCAACCCTCAAGATGTATTGCCATCTTTACACTGTACAGATTTTTTGAAAGATGCAGATCTTTAAACATCTTGCAACTTACTCAAGAATGCTACCAGTTAAAAAGAATGCTGGTGGTTTCCTGGTTTAAAAAATCTGCCTGAAGGAAGTAGTCAAGACTGAGCTTGTATTAGTCAAATACTGTATTAGTGCACAAATAGTTGTTTTGAAGGAAGGAAGAGAAGAATTTCATAAGAATGCTGTATTCTGAATTTAAAGAGGGGGTGTGTGGGCAGGAATTAGAAAGTAGTGAAATCATTTGGGAGGGCCTCACAAAGTAAATGGAGACAATGGTGCCCTACTCAGTGCCCTTGTGCATTTGGTTGGGGAAGAAAAGCCAATGCACATAGCTTAGAATATGAACAAAAGTAGTATCTTAAGAACTGTGGAGATGTACAGGGGAAAAATGAATAAATGAGTGAATGAATAACTGAATGACAAATACATATAACAAAAGGTCTTACTTATTGAAAAGGAAAAAGAAATATCGAAATGGAAGGAATAGAAGGAAAAAAACTAATCCCACCCCCCAAAAGAAACCCCTATAATTTAATTTTTCATATATTTTCAAATTTTACAAATTTATTTTAAGTTTTATAAGGTAGTTGATGACAGTCTTACAATATAAGGTCATTCTACAAACACTTGATCTCCATCAGACAATAAGAAGCATGATTTAAACTGAGCTCAACCTAAATTTAGGATGACTGTTCTCTTATAAAGGAGCTCTGGTGGTGTAGTGATTAAGGCATTAGGCTGTTAACCAAAAGGCTTGAACCCACCAGCAACTCTGCAGAAGAAAGATGAGGCAGCTTGCTTCCGCAAAGATGGGGATCACTATTAGCTGGAATCAACTCGATGGCAGAGTTTGGTTTTAGGTTTGGCTCTCTTATAGGAAGGCTCTAAGACAGCACAGACAAAATTTTAAGAATGGAGAGATGAAGAGATTCTAGGGAGCCACTTCTTACTTTCTACTTATGTTCTTCAAAAGTTTCAAAGTTTAAATAAGATCCATACCTCATACCACACACAAAAACTAACTCCAGATGGATCAAAGACTTAAATGTGACACCTAAAACTATAAAGTTTATCAAAGAAAAAACAGAAGCAAACTTAGTGGCCCTAATTTATGGCATAAATAGACTATCAAGCATAACCCAAAATGCACAAACAGCAGAAGATAAAACTAGAGGATTGAGACCTTCTAAGAAAAAATTTATGTGCTTCAAAAAAATTCTCCAAAAGAGTAAAAAGAGAACCTACAGATTGGGAAAAAATATTCAGCAATGACTTATCTGACAAGAAACTTATCTCTAAAATTTATAGAAAACTCTAACACCTCAACATCAAAAAGACAAACAATCCAATTCAAAAATGGGCAGAAGACATGAACAGACACTTCACCAAAGATGATATTCAGGTGGCCAACAAACACATGACGGAATGTTCACAATCACTAGCCATTAGAGATGTAAATCAAAACAACAAATACCATCTCACTCCAGCACTAATAACAGTTCAACAATACAGAAAATAACAAATGCTTGCAAGGATGTGGAGAGATTGGAACTCCCTTACACTGCTGGTGGAACTGTAAAATGATACAACCACTGTGGAAATTGGTATGGTGATTCCTCAAAAAGTTGGAAATAGAGATACCGTTTGATCCAGCAATCCTGTTACTAGGTATATATCCTAAAGAAGTGAGAGCAAGGACACAAACAAATATCTGCATACTTATGTTTATCACAGCACTATTCACAATAGCAAAGAGATGGAAACAACTTAAGTGCCCGTCAGCAGAAGAATGGATAATCAAACTATGGTACATACACACAGTGGAATACTATGCAACACTAAAGAATAATGTAGAACCTGCTAAATACCACATAATGTGTATGAACTTGGAGGACATTATGCTCAGTGAAATAAGTCAATCACAGAAGAACAGATATTGGATTAGTCCACTATTGTAAAAAGTCACAGAAAGGTTTATATATGGAAGGAAACTTTCTTTGTTGGTCACCAAAAATGGAAGAGATGGGGAGAGAACACTGGTAGACCGGCAGAAACAAGTATTGATTTGGGTGAAGGGAAAGGCAATATACCAAATCAAGTGACCAAACACAATTAACACTAAGGAAAAGGAAGACACAGAGAAGTGCACAAGAGGTACAGACAACAAAGATAAACATTTTTACATATAAAAACCAAAAAAAAAACCTCACTGTCATAGAATCGGATCCAACTCATAGTGACCCCTCCTTGGGTTTCCAAGGCAGTATCACTATAGAAGGAGCTCTGGTAGCTTAGTGCCTAAGGCACTTGACTGCAAACCAGAAGGCTGGCAGTTCAAACCCACCAGCCACTCCTTGGAAGGAAGTTTGGGCAAGCTACTTCTGTAGTGATACTGCCTCGGCAACCCAAGGAGGGGTCTCTATGAGTCAGGTCTGACTTGATGGCACATAACAACAACAACATCACTACAAAAGTAGATTGCCCAATCTTCCTTCCAAGAATTATCTGGTGAGTTTGAACTGCCAGCCTTCTGGTTAGCAGTCGAGAGCTTTAGGCACTATGCCACCAGAGCTCCAAACCAAACTCACTGCCATTGACTTGGATCCAACTCTTAGCAACTCTTCCTTGGGTTTCCAAGGTGGTATCACTACGGAAGTAGATTTCCCAACATATACAACTCTACATTATCAGTGATAACAAACATTAATCTATGGATGAATAGATGAGTAGACAGGCTGAATGATCAGGTATGTTTAGGCAAAAGGGAATATACCCATGACCATATATAAGGTTGGAAGATGATAATTCTACATATGTATTTGTCTATATAAATAGAACTAACAGGGTAAAGTTATGATAACTACTTAGGCACAGTCAACTGCCCTCAGGGAGTGAGTTGTTGGACCTATGGGTACCTATGGTCAAAGGGGGACATCAAGCTCAATTGGCATAACATACTACACGTAAACACTGTTCTATATCCTACTTTGGTGAATAATGACTGGGGTCTTAAAAGCTTGCAAGACAACATCTAGATATAACAATTTATCTCTCCTTGTCCAGAGCAAAGAGGAATGAAGAAAACCAAACACACATGGAAACAATTAGACCATGTGAACCTTAGCCTACATGATACTGAGACCAGAAGAACTAGTTGGTGCTCGGCTACCACTTTCAACCACTGCCAAAGGGATCAGTGCAGGAGATTCTGGATAGACTGGGAGAACAATGTAGAACAAAACTCAGAATCATAAAAAGACCAGGTTTACTGGTCTGACAGAACCTGGTGAAACCCCCAAGACTATGGCCTCTAGTTACCCTTCAGGCTTAGAACTGAGCTCACCTCCCATGGCTTCCAGCCAAACAATAAACAGGCATATAGAGTGAACATTTATATCAGGTAGATACACTCCTTAGAAGGAGTCAATTATCAGAGAACAGAAAGGTAGTATTTGCACAGGGAAATAGCTTAGGGGGCAGGAATGCACAGGAAACAAGGACAGAGGAAAGAGGTAACTACAGGGAGGAAGTGGGAAGAGAGCTGTTACATTGTGGGGACTGCAGTCAATGTCATTAAACAAAATTTGCTCTGTAAACTTTCACCCAAGTCACAATAAAAAGTAAAAATAAAGTTTCAAAGTAAGTCTTTACTACAACATGAATTCCCCCACAGCACTATGTCCAATGCTACCAACATCAAAACCCACTGCCACTGTAAACATTGTTGTTCTTATGTGCCATTGAGATTGCCAACTCATAGCGACCTTATGTACAACAGAACGAAACATGGCCCGGTCCTGTGCTAACCTCATGATCCCTGCTATACCTGAGCCCATCGCTGCAGCCACCGTGTCTATCCATCTCATTGAGGGCCTTTCCCTGTTTCATTGACCCTCCACTTTACCAAGCATGACATCCTTCTTCAGAGAATGGCCTCTTCTGACAACATGACCAAAGTAGGTGAGATAAAACCTGGCCATTCTTGCTTCCAAGGAGCATTCTGGCTGCACGTCTTCCAGGACAGATCTGTTAGTCCTTTTAGCAGTCCACAGTATTTTCAGCATTCTTTGCCAACACCACAACTCAAAAGCATCAACTCTTCTTCCATCTTCCTTATTCATTGTCCAGCTCACATGCATATGAGGTGACTGAAAATACCATGGCTTGGGTGAGGCACATCTTAGTCTTCAAGGAGGTATCTTTGCTCTTCAGCCCTTGAAAGAAGTCATTTGCAGCAGATTTGCCCAATGCAATATGTCTTTTGATGTCTTGACTGCTGCTTCCATTGGCGATGACTGTAGAACCAAGTAATATGAAGTTTTTGACAACTTCAATCTTTTCCCATCTATCGTGATGTTGCTTATTGGTCCAGTTGTGAGGATTTTTGTTTTCTTTATATTGAGGGGTAATCCATACTGTAGACTGTAGTCTGAAATTTTCGTAAGTGCTCCAAGTCATCCTCACTTTCAGCAAGCAAAGTTGTGTCCTCTGCATACTGCAGGTTGTTAATAAGCCTTCCTCCAATCCTGATGCCATGTTTTTCTTCATATAGTCCAGCTTCTCAGATCATTTGCTCAGCATACAGATTGAGTAAGTATGGTAAAAGGATACAACCTTGACACACTCCCTTCTTGATTTTGAACCATGCAGTGTCCTCTTGTTCTGTTCCAACAACAGCCTCCTGGTCTACGTACAGGTTCCCCTTGAGCACAATTAAGTGTTCTGGAATTCCCATTCTTCTCAATGTTATCCATAATTTGTTATAATCCACACAATCAAATGTTTTTGCATAGTCAACAAAACATAAGTAAACATCTATCTGTTACTCTTTGCTTTCAGCCAAGATCCATCTGACATCAGCAGTGATATCCCTCGTTCCGTGTCCTCTTCTGAATCTACTTGCATTTCTAGAAGTTCTCTATCAATATACTACTGCAACCGTTTCTGAATCATCTTCAGTAAGATTTTACTTGCATGCGATATTGATATTGTTCGATAATTTTCACATTCTGTGGGATCACCTTTCTTTGGAATGGGTACAAATATGGGTCTCTTCCAGTCAATTGGCCAGGTAGCTGTCTTCCAAATCCCTTGGCATAGCCGAGTGAGTGCCTCCAGCAGGGGATCTATTTGTTGAAATATCTCAATGGATATTCCATCAATTCCTGGAGCCTTGTTTTTCACCAACTCCTTCAGTGCAGCTTTGACTTCTTCCTTCAGTACCATTAGTTCTTGATCATATGCCACCTGCTGAAATGGATGAACATGGACCAGTTCTTTTTGGTGTAGTGACTCTGTGCATTCCTTCCATCTTCTTTTGATGTTTCCTGCATCATTCAACATATTGCACATAGAATCTTTCAGTATTTCTATTCAAGGCTTAAATATTTTCCTCAGTTCTTTCAGCTTGAGAAAAGCTGAGTGTGTGCTTACCTTTTGGTATTCTAACTTCAGGTCTTTGAACATTTCAATATAATAATTGACTTTGTCTTCTTGAGCTCCCCTTTGAAATCTTCTGTTCAGGTCTTTTATCCTGTCCATTCTCCCATTTGCTTTACCTACTCTCCATTCAAGGGCAAGTTTCAGAGTCTCCTCTGACATTCATTGCCACTGAGTTGATTCTAATTCATCGTGACCCTATAGGACAGAGTAGAACTGCTCATAGAGTTTCCAAGGATGTAAATCTTTATGAAAGCAGATTGCCTCACATTTCTCCCATGGAGTGGCTGGTGGGTTCAAACCACTGACCTTTTTTCTGGTTAGCAGCTGAATGCCTTCACCACTGTGCCACCAGAGCTCCTTCACTACCAACATGGTAGGTATTTCATTAATACTTGAGTGTATTCATGAACATATTTAATCAATAACTTATTACCAGAATTAAATGTTTAAAAACTAGTCAATAATAAACCAAAACATTACACAAGGACAAAGTTTGTATAAAAGGATGAAGGAGTCTCAAAATCAGGAGAGCTCAGACCTGAATTGAATCTACAATAACAAGACTGGAGTACAAGGAACACTTGAGTCATTCGTACCTCAGAGAGCCCTATGATATTTCAATAGCCACTAAACATCACATAAGAGCTCTGGTGGCATAGTGCCTAAAGCATTTGACTGCTAACAAGAAGGCTGGTGGTTCAAACCTACCAGCCACTCCTCGGAAAGAAGGTTGGGCAATCTACTTCCGTAGTGATACTGCCTTGGAAACCCAAGGAGGGGTCGCTATGAGTCAGGTCTGACTCGATGGCACATAACAACAACAACAACAAACATCACATACAATTTGAGTATCTTCCATGTATGACATTTTATTGTAGGTCATAGAAACAAAGATTTAAAAAAACAAGGTCTCTGCTATTAAATAGTCCACAATTCAGTGTAGCATATTAAAAAGGTACAAAAACAACAATGTGAAATAGTTTGTGTTAAGTGTTAAGTGCTAATTTAGTAACATAAACAAAGGGCTACGGATGTTCACTGGATGGTCTAGTTTAATAACAAATGATCTTTTAAGTAGAGGATATGTGAGACTGCATGACAGAGACAAAAGGAGGGAATGATATACAAAGGTATAAATTAGGCAAAAAGATGCAAGGCTTATATGAGGAATAATAAGTAACCTGGTTTAGTGCACACAACATTCAGAACTGCACTAAGAAAGTCTATGAATGGAGATCAATTCCAAGATGGCGGGATAGGCAGACAGTCTGCACAGACCCTCTTCAACAAAGAAAAGGGAAACCAATTAAGACAGACACAGAAGATAATCCTGAAACCCTAAGCCTTGAAGGGAAGGATATAGAAGTGGACTAAACTCCAACTAGCAGAAGAATTTGCATGAAAATACCAAAAAAGGAGACATATGGACCTGCAGTCTGGCAGCAATCCTGAGCAATCCTGATGGCACAGATGGCTTGGAGATTCCTGAGTGGTGGTAAAACCTAAGAATTAACCTGAAAATCAGCCCTGCTAGCCAGGGACTGCACGGAGAACTGCTCTGGTGGATGTGGAGTAGAAGGGGAAGCAGTGAAGAGGAGGACGGGTAGAGCTGTGGACTTTTGCCGGTCCGGAGGTGCCACCATTTTGAAGGTTTATAAATGACTTGACCATTTTGGATATTTAAAGAGACAGTGCTCTACCAGATTCTGTTTAAGAAGAGGTTCTGCTTTCCAGTAACCCCAAGGACACTACGGACCTGAACGACTGAAAAGGTGTGACATTCCTCTTGTTACTCTTATACCCCACACCTGCTTGGTGAATGGAGGGGGGGCCAAACCCAACTCCCAACCACCTTCTGGGCCCACAGGAACTCCATCCCAGTCTGTGCTCAGATAGAGCCTGGGTGACTTGCCCTGTCCTCTGCCAATATTTTCTTTTTATTTATTTATTTTCTTTTTATTTATTTATTTTCTTTTTCTCTTTCCTTTTTCTGGTGTTTAGTTTGCTTGTATTTGTCTGTTTTAAAACTATTATTATTAATAATACTTTTGTCCTTTTTACTATTCTTCCTCTCCCAGTTCCTAGTTTACACCTTTATTTTTCATTTCCCTGTTTCTGGTTCAAAATTTTTTAACTTAATTAAATTCTTTTTTTTTTTCTTCCCTTTTTTCTCAAGGTTAAGCCCATTCCTAGTTCGTTTTTTTTTTTGTTTGTTTGTTTGTTTGTTTGTTTTTGTTTTTTGTATTTTTCTCATTTTTTTCTTTATTATTCTCCTTCACTACCTTTTCTCTCTTAGTGTCCTATCCCCAGATATTGCAGGGTTTCTTGCTTGTTTCTTCTTTTCTCCCTTTTTTCTTTTTTGGGTTACTGTTCCTGTGTGATTATATGGTGTATTTTTTGTCCATGTGCTTTTAGTTTTTTGATGGCTATTCAATTGTAATTTTTGTCTAACTGAGTGGGAGACAACAATGGTCTCCATAAGATACAAGTATACCCACACCACCTACAACTTCACTTACTGAGGAAGAGCCACCATCTCCTTCTCCACCAACACACCAACGATAAAAAACCACCAAGAAGAGCCTGAATCACCCTTGGCTGCTCTTCACAAACAGTTAACAGAGATCTAAATACAATACCAGGATGCCTCAGAGACAACAGACCATCACAGTCCAGAAAAGAAGCAAGATAAAGTGATAAAAACAAGGGAACAGGATAGAGACCCAGAACACATCCCTGAGGAAGAAGCAACATTGGATCTCTCTGATAAGGAACTCAAAGAATTATATTTAGGTATCATCAAAGGATTGAGACGCAGACCAAAAAAAACACAGGAAAAACCTTAGAAGAATTTTGGAAGAAAATGCAAGAACAAAATGACAAAATAAATGGAAAATTAGAAATGATTCTAAATCTACAGATAGAAATCCAGAAGATTAATACTAAATTGTTAGAAATCAATGACACATTGTAAGGGCAAAGGGGTAGAATTGATACAGTGGAAGACAGAATTAATGAGATTGAA